>NC_091432.1:130227269-130527269 GCF_964237555.1 Oryctolagus cuniculus
ATTTTTTGGGTCATCATGTTACACTTCACAGAAAAGACATAGATGTTATATCTCTTCATAAATGTGTTCTCATGAATACAAAATTGTAAAACACATTGGCAAAAAGACAAAGAAAAAACTAGGCCAAATGATGCAAACTACAAATTGCACCATATCTAGATGAGTTGTCCTGGACTGTGAGGAAAAAAAAACAGTAAACATGTTCAAAGAAGTGTTAACTGAATGAATCACTGTTTTTGAAAATTATTTATAAACAAAAGAATACTTATAAGCTTTTTCATATTTCATCTCAAAAATCAATGCAATTGCTATTGTTTACATAAAAGATATTGCCTATGTCCTCAAATAGGGCACATAAATGTGGAAAATTATCTTAGAATATTTGCATTTTTAAAAAAATTTTATTGGAGCTGGCACTGTGGTACAGTGGGTTAAAGCCCCAGCCTGCAGTGCCAGCATCCTATACAGGTACTGTTTCAAGTCCTGGCTGCTCTACTTCCAACCCAGCTTCTGCTGTGGCCTGGAAAAGCAGTGTAAGATGGCCCAAGTGCTCGGGCTCCTGTACCCATGTGGGATACCCAAAAGAAACTCCTGGATCCTGGCTTTGGTTCAGCTCAGCTCTGGTTGTTGTGGACATTTGAGAAGTGAACCAGTGGAGGGAAGACCTCTCTCTCTCTGGCTCTACATCTATTTGTAACTCTATCTTTCAAATAAATAAAAATAAATCTTTAAAAGTAACAGATGAAAGGGACAAGATTTAAAAAAAGATTTTATTGATTTATTTGGGAGGTACAACTATAGACAGGGAGGGATAGAAAAAAGGTCTTCCATCTGCTGGTTCACTCCCCAAATGGCCTCAATGGCCACAGCTGCGTCACTCAGAAGCCAGTAGCCAGGAGCTCCTTCAAAGTCTCCCATGTGGGTGCCAGGGCCCAAGCACTTGGACCATCTTACACTATTTTCCCAGGCCACAAGCAGAGAGCTGGATCAGAAGATGAGCAGTCGGGACACAAAATGGCACCCATATTGGATGCTGGTGCAACATCAGCAGCCCCCAGAAGATTTGAATTTAAGAGCCAACTTCCAGAAGGAGAATGGAGAGATGGAGAGGAAGAATTGGAGAAGACATGATTAGACATAGAATAGTTAGAATAGTGAGCAAAAAGACAGGAAGTATGAACACAATTCAGTACTAATTGGTTACGCAGAGGGTTGAAAGTGGAGTTTAATTCCATGATGTGTACATGAAAGACTATGTGGACACTGGCACAGGAAGTTCAAATTGGGAAAAAAATCAATAAGAATATGATGCAAAGAAGTGAGACTGGTACCCATATGAGATGCTGGCACTACAGGCTATAGCTTAACTTTTAAGTCTTGAAAAAAATTATTATTTGCACACAATTTATACCTGCAAGACTCAAAGAATCTCCTGAAAACACCTATTTGGTTGGTTCAATAAAAAAAGAATACTGGAGCCAACATTGTGGTATAGCAAGTTAATCCACTGCTGGCAACACTGGAATTCCATATAGGTGCCAGTACAAAACCTCTCTGTACCATTTCCCATCCAGCTCCCTGCTAAGGTGTCTCAGAAAGCAGAAGATAACACAAGGGTGTGTGGTCTCTTTCACCCATGTAGGATATGGAAGAAGCTCCGGGATCCTGGCTTCAGACTGTCATAGCAGTAGTCAATGCAGCCAATCGTGTAATGAATCAGCTGATAGAATCTCTCTTTCCTCTTTCTTTAACTCTTCATTTAAAATAAATAAACAAATCATTAAAAAAAAGATGAAACATGACCACTGCTGGACAATAATGGGAGTGAGAGAGTATTCTTATTTTATATATTATTGTTTAACGTTGCCTCCTCCAGTTCTTCCAAAAAGTACAAGCACTCCTTTGGGAAACAATAGCAATCTGTCATCTCCAAAGTAACTGATAACTGAAGGTTATAGCCATGACAACCACTGTTAAGTATGTGAATGAGTTAAATAGACCCCAAACAAATGCTTTAAAATGCTCAAAATTGGCCAAAAGAAAGGACAATGAAGCATATACAAAACATGATTTTAAAAAATTATAAAAGGTAGCCAGTGCCATGGCTCACTTGGCTAATCCTCCACCTGTGGCACCGGCACCACAGGCTCTAGTCCCGGTTGGGGTGCTGGATTCTGTCCTGGTTGCTCCTCTTCCAGTCCAGCTCTGTGCTGTGGCCCGGGAAGGCAGTGGAGGATGGCCCAAGAGCTTGGGCAGTGCACCCTCATGGAAGACCAGGAGGAAGCACCTGGCTCCTGGCTTCAGATTGGCATAGCTCCAGCCATAGTGGCCATTTAGGGGGTGAACCAACGGAAGGAAGACCTTTCTCTCTGTCTCTCTCTCTCTGTCTAACTCTGCCTGTTAAAAACAATCATAAAAGATTAAAATATCATATCTCAAAAAGTTGACTCTATCTAAAATTATGAAAACATATATCTAAGTCCACTTTTTATTTTGTCAGAAGCAATCCAACAGACAAAAAAGTACTGAGGGTTCAAGCCATAAAGAGGCCAAGGGTGATAGATAGGAAATACAACACCTAAACAATCTAGACCTGAGAGTTTTGCCAATGGCTGCAATGTGGATTGCAGAGGAAGGATACTGCAGAGGGCAGAGACATGTGCAGTGAGGGTGCATAATCAAGGCCTCAGTAGAGTGTGTGCCATGTGAACTTAGGTCACTTCCTAATTCTGCCTCCAGGATAGACAAGTTGCTATGATGATTCCCCCTCCTGACTCCCTACTTTTTTCAGATTATAAAGGAATCTGAAAACCTGAGGAGTTATTCTGGTTATCTTGCTCATGCTCTCACCCTCTACACAGGGTACACAGAAGACACATAACTTGTTTCCTCTGTTAACAGGTCTATGGATCAAGGGTAGCTACATCTGGAGATAATATGGGTGCCTGGCATTGTTCTAGATTCTGGATTTGAGTGTAAAATGATGAAAACATGGGATATTATGGTCTCTGGTTATGAGATAAAGTTAAGATACCTGTGGGAGAAGAGACATTTCAGCATGTGACAACCAAGGACCACTCATCTTCAGTGTTGTTTCCTGTGAGAGGATCTTACACCCCCACTCCCATACTGAAAAATGCAGACAAGGCTGCATGACTCTTTCCAGACACAGTGGAAGAAAATTTTGTCACATTTGAGAAAATCACAGGAAATCACTGTCCTTTCTCATCCAGCCACAATGACCATCAGTAGACACCACTCTATCAGCCTGAGGTCAAAATGACAGCTGAAGCTGGCGCTGCGGCTCAGTAGGCTAATCCTCCACCTTGCGGTGCTGGCACACCAGGTTCTAGTCCCAGTCGGGGCACTGGATTCTGTCCCAGTTGCCCCTCTTCCAGGCCAGCTCCCTGCTGTGGCCAGGGAGTGCAGTGGAGGATGGCCCAAGTGCTTGGGCCCTGCACCCCATGGGAGACCAGGATAAACACCTGGCTCCTCCCTTCAGATCGGTGCGGTGCGCCGGCCACAGTGCGCCAGCTGCGGCGGCCATTGGAGGGTGAACCAACTGAAAAGGAAGACCTTTCTCTCTGTCTCTCTCACTGTCCACTCTGCCTGTCAAAAAAAAAAAATTACAGCTGATGCACAGCTTAAACGTGGAAGCCTTGAAGATGCTAGGGTCATTGGTTACCTGAGAAAGCCATCAGTGGCAGTAGACAGCACTCATAGATAGATGGCACTGCAAGGCCATGTGGTATATCTATGGAATTTTTAATAAATAGTGCTTAACACAAATACAGAAAAAAGGGGCCAGCACTGTGGCACAGCAGGTTAATGCCCTGGCCTGAAGTTCCGGCATCTCATATGGGTGCATCTCATATGGGTGCTGGTTCAAGACTTGGCTGCTCCTCTTCTGATCCAACTCTCTGCTATGGCCTGGGAAAGCAGTAGAGATTGGCCCAAGTCTTTGGGCTCCTGTACCAACATGGGACACTCAGAAGAAGCTCCTGGCTCCTGGCTTCAGAATGGTACAACTACCGCCATTGTAGCCTTCTGGGGAGTGAACCATTGGATGGAAGACCTCTCTCTCTGTCTCTACCTCTCTCTGTAACTCTGTCTTTCACATAAATAAAGGAATCCTTAAAAAATACAGAAAAAAGCTAAAATGGAATCCACAGAGCACATCAAATGTATAAAAGCTTGAAAACTACATGAGGTATATGATTTATAATTTTGGGTGAGAAAGTTCCATAACATTGTACTAAAGACTGTGTGACTGAAATAACAGAAATTTAGTTTCTCATAATTTGACACTATGCTGCCTGAAGTTTTGAATTCTTCTGAGGATGCTCCCTTGTTTCAAGATCATCAAGTTTCCAATATAACTCCGGAATCTAGTCTGTTTGTCCTCCCATCTCTAGGGACTCTCTTTTAAAATCAGATTGGAGGGTCCAGCGCCATGGTGCAAAAGGTTAATCCTCTATGCCTGCGGCATCGGCATCCCATATGGATGCTGGTTCAAGTCCCAGGTGCTCCTCTTCCAATTCAGCTCTCTGTTATGGCCAGGGAAAGCAGTAGAAGATGGCCCAAATGCTTGGGCTCCTTCACCCTTATGGGAGACTGGGAAAAAGCTCCTGGTTCCTGACTTCAGATCGACATAGCTCCAGCCATTGTGGCAATTTGGGGAGTGAACCAATGGAAGGAAGACCTTTCTCTGTCTCTCCCTCTCCTTGTCTATAACTCTACCTCTCAAATAAATAAATAATCTTTTAAAAATCTGATTGGATTATGTCAGGATATAAGATAACACACAGAAATCAATAGCCTCTGTATACACAGACAATACCACAGCTGACATCAATTCTAACATTAATCCCATTCACAATAGCTACAAAAACAATCAAATTCCTTGGAATACATTTAAGCAACAATGTCAAAGATCTCTGTGATGAGAAATACAAAATATTAAAGAAAGAAATGAGACAAAAAATGAAAAATTGTTCATGTTCATGGATTGTTAGAATCAATATCAAACTCCATACTACTGAAAACAATTTAAAGATTCAATATACTAAGATTCAATATACAGATTCAATATACAGAATCAATACACCAAGGACATTCTTCTCAGATATAGAAAAGGATGCTGAAATTCATATGGAAACACAGGAGTCCCTGAAGAGCTAAAGCAATCTTATACAACAAATTCAAAGCAGAGGCTTATTTGATAGGTAGAGTTGCAGACAGTGAGAGGAAGAGAGAGAGAGGTCTTCCATCCACTGGTTCACTACCCAAATGTTTACAATGGTCTGAGCTGGGCCAAGCCATAGCCAGGAGCCTGGAAATTCTTCTGAGTATCCTATGTGGACACAAGGGCTCATCCTCTACTGCCCTCCCAGGCCACAGCAGAGAGCTGGATTGGAAAAGGAGCAGCCAGGACTTCAACTGGTGCCCTTATGGGATTCCAGCACTGCAGGAGGAGAATCAACCCACTTTATAACAGCACCACTCCCAGGTTTCAAGACATACTATAGTTCAGTAATCAAAATAGCCTAGTACTTGTACAAAAACAGATGGATAGACCAATGGAACAGAATATAAATGCGGAAATCAATCCTGGAGAAGGATAATCTCTTAAACAAATAGTGCTGGGAAAACTGGATCTCTACATGCAGAAGTATGAAGCAATACTCCTACTTTACACCTTGCACAAAAATCCACTCAAAATGGATTAAAGATTTAAATAACAACATGAAACCATCAAATTATTAGAGAACTTTGGGGAAACTCTGCCAGACATTGGCATAGAAAAAGACTATTTTGAAAAGACCTCAGAGGCACAAGCAATCAAAGCCAAATTTGACAAATGGGATTACATGAAATTGAGAAGCTTCTGTACAGCAAAAGGAACAATCAGCAAAGTGAAGAGCCAACTGACAAAATAGGAGAAATTATTTGCAAACTATGCAACTGATATAGGATTAATAACCAGAATATATAAAGGCTTAAGAAATTCCACAACAACAAAACAAACAACCCAATGAAGAAATGGGCAAAGGACTTAAGCAGGTATTTTTAAAAAGAAATCCAAATAGCCAACAGATACATGAGAAAATGCTCAGGATCACCATTTAACAGAGAAATGTAAATCAAAACCACAGGGAAATTTTACCTCACCCCTGTTAGAATGGCATTCACATAGAAATCAAACAAACGCTGGCAAAGATGTGCGGAAAAGTTAACCCTAATCCACTGTGTCAGAATGTAAACTGGTAAAGACAACATGGAAAACAGTATGGGGATACCTCAAAACATCATACTTAGTGAGTAAGTCAGTCTAAAAAGGACAAAAACTATGTTCTCCCTGACCTGTGATGACTAATAATGCACCTAGAGGTAAACTATAGAAATGAAATTGACACTTTGATAAGCAATGGCTTTGAACAGCCCTTGTCTTGACTATTGAGGAACAATTTTTTTCACATTATTTGTTGAACTCTTTACTTAGTATAGAGTTACTCATATGTGATAAAGTTAACTGAAGTAAAAAAATAGGAATGAGAATAGAAGAGGAAGAAGAGGAAGAGTGTGGATGGGAAGGTGGCTGTGGTGGGAAGAAATACCATGTTCTTAAAATTATAATGATGAAATACATGAAGTTTGTCTTCCTTAAATAAAAAGGTTTCTAAGGAAGAAAAGATATGAAAGGAACATTCCAGGAAAATTTTCATTTTGATGATTTGGGTCAAGGCTACTTGGTAGTAATATTTAAAAGCACAAAATGAATGATATATTTTTCATCTTATTTATTTTTAGTTATTTACTTTTTTGTTTTGAAAGACATAGTTTTGGAGAGAAAGCAGAAGGCAGTGGAAATCTTCCATCTGTTGCTCCACTCCCCAAATGGCTGTAACAGCCGGAGCTGGGCCATACTGAAACCAGGAGCCAGAAGCTTCATCTGGGTCTCCCACATAAGTGGCAGGTGCGCAAGCACTTGGACCATCTTCTGCGGCTTTCACAGGTGCCCTAAGCAGGGAGCTGGATTGGAAGTGGAGCAACCAGGAAACAAACCAGAACCCATAAGGGATGCTCGAATCCCAGGCAGCTGTTTAACTCACTATACTACAATGTCACAATTTTTGTAAATATTGACACTAGAAGTCAGTGTTGACAACTCAAGAAATTAAGCTTCTGCAACTTAAGTGAGAGGCTAGGACTATATTACTGGCTCTCAGCTATGACCCTGTCTCAGCCCTGGTTGTTGTGGGTGTGAATCAATGGATTGAAGGTTTCTACCTCTCTCTCTCTCTCTCTCTCTCTCTCTCTCTCTCTCTCTCTCTCATTCCAGGTGTTATGGCATGGTAGGCTAAGCTTCCATCCACCGTGCCAGCATCCAATATGGGCACCACTTTGTGTTCCAGATGCTCTTCTTCTTTTTAAAATATTTATTTGAAAGTAGAGTTGCAGAGAGAGAGCCAGAGAGACAGAGAGGAAGGTCTTCCATCTGCTGGTTCACTCCCAAAATGGCTGCAATAGCTGGAGCTGGGCCAATACAAAGCCAGGAGCTAGGAGCTTCCTCCAGGTCTCTCACGTGGGTGCAGGGGCCCAAGGAGTTAAGCCATCTTTGGCTACTTTCCCTGGCCATAGCAAAGAATTGCATTGGAAGTGGAGCAGCTGGGACTCAAATCAATGCCTATACGGGATGCCAGCACCACAGGCAGAGGCTTAACCTATTATGCCACAGTACTGGCCCCAGATGCTCTTCTTTAGGTCCAGCTCTCTGTTTTTGTCCTGGGAAAGCAGTGGAAGATAGCCCAAGTCCTTAGGCCCCTAAACCCACCTGAGAGACCCAGAGGAAGCTCCTGGCTCCTAGCTTTGGATTAGCCCATCTCCAGCTGTTTTGGCCATTTGGAGACTGAACCAGTGGATAAAAAATTTGTATGTCTCTCCTCTCCCTGTAACTATGCCCATCAAATAAATAAATAACATCTTTTTTTAAAAAACGGTCTATATATATTTCCATCTACTTCTCATTCTCTCTCAAGTATATAAATTCTTTAAGATGGCAAAAGATTCAAGTCAAAGGCTAGCAAATTGTCTTGGGCTCTGACTATAGTTTATGCCATTGATAAATGGAATAATTTGCCTGAAAATAACTTTGTGGAGTATGAAGTAGTCCTGCATTTGTAGACTCACTGTAATAAAACTATGGAGAGTTATTTAAGGACCTGCAATAGATTCTATCCTATACACATTTTCTGATCTGATTCATGAAACAAGTTCAGCCTCCAAAAAGCTTTTAAAGACACTCTAATAATTCAAAACATTACCTTTTTAATTGTTTCTGATGTAGCAAATTCTTGTCAAAGTTTGAATTCAAACCATGTAAACAGTCTTATAGCTATGGCAATAAAAAAACTTGAGACCAATGTACATTCAGCTCAGATGGCTTTAAATCTTGTAACCATGCTTACTTTATCTTATATAAACCCTGATTCTGAATTATATTTCTTTATGATTTTCCAATTTATTTAATAAAATCTCATAAAGCTCTTAAAGCACAATGTGAAAGAAACTGAGGAAAAAATTAGCAACTTACTATAAATGTATATATTTTTGTCTGTCTTGGCCACATGTAGATGTCTCTAGAATCTTATCTGCAAGAGAAATTGCTTAGAGAGAGAGGTGAGACAAACAGTCTAGATTCTTCCTAGATTCTACTGTGCTAATCAAGATCATGAAGGAAATGTATATAGAAAAATGGGCATATTGGCTCAGCTATGGGAGAATATTCTCCCTGTGGGAGAATATAATCTTTATACATGGCGAAAACAGAAAAGATGCCAAAAGAGTGCATACAAGTCTACCAATCACTTTGATTAAACATAAACTATTACTAGGCTAACTAAAATATTAATTTATTACTAATTGTGTAAAAAAAATTGTTGGGGCTGTCACTGTGGATTGGTGAGTTAAGCCACCTCCTACAGTGTGGGCATCCATATGGGCACCAATTTGAGTCCCAGCTACTCTACTTCTGGTCTAGCTCTCTGCTATGGACTGGGAAAGCAGTGGATGAGCAAGTAAGTCCTTGGGTCCCGTGCACTCACATGGGAGACCTGTAAGAAGCTCCAGGCTACTGGCTTCAGATCAGCCCAGCCCCAGCCACTGAGTACATGTGGGAGTGAACTAGAAGATGGAAGGCCTCTCTCTGCCTGTCTCTCTGTAACTCAGCCTTTCAAATAAATAGATCACATAGAAATAATTTATAATGTTCATCACAATTGTTCAAACAAGTAGTAGTATACCAAAAAAAAGTATGCTTTCACTAGAATCTATATTACACAGAAAATTATTCAGGCAGTACTGTTTTCCTTAAAACATCTCTTGCTTTTATGTATCTCAAATTCCTTAAAAGTATCCATCTTGAAAATTAGTTTTTGGCCACAACTATATGTATAGGAAAAATTGACAGAAGCTACTAGCACAGTTTTCTGTGACACTCCTCCCTGTATCCAAATCTTAACATAATTCTCCACCACACAGACTCCTGATATTTTCCAGTTCACTTGTTCTAGCCCATGAGATGACCATAAAAGTGATATAAACATAGTTTGTAAAGTATTTTACCTTTGGGAGTTTGCCTTCTTGTACAGTAATCATGTGGAGAATCCTGAGACTTACCTGATGGACACCTGGGGCCTAGGTCATAGGCTGTGCAAATCAGACATTGGAAGGGTAGGCATTATGATGCAGTAGGCTTACCTACTTCTCTGCACATACCACATCACAGAGTGCCTGGTTTGTGTCCTGGCTATTCCACACCTCCAACTCAACTTCCTGCAAGTGTTTTTGTTTGTTTATTTTTTAAAAAAAAAATTATTTATTTATTTATTTATTTATTTATTTATTTGAAAGGCAGAGCTACAGAGAGGCAGAGGCAGAGAGAGATAGGCCTTCCACCTGCTTGTTCACTCCTCAAATGGCCACAATGGCCATAGCTACACAGATCCAAAATCAGGAGCCAGGAGCTTCTTCCAGATCTCCCAAGAAGATGCAGGGGCCCAAGGATTTGAGCTATCTTCTACTGCTTTCTCAGGCCATAGCAGAGAGCTGGATTGGAAGTGGGCAGCCAGGACTGGAACCAATTACAATGGGATGCTGGCACTGCAAGTCATGACTTTACCTATTACAGCACAGCACCAGCCCAAAAGTGTTCTTTTGAGTCAACAGATCATGGCTCAAAAACTTGGTTTCCTGCCATCTGAATGGGAAATCCACATAGAGTTCCTACCTCCTGGCTTTCATAGATATAACCCTGGCTATTGTGGGGTTTTGCAGAGTGATCCAGCAGATGGCGGACCTTTTTCTCTGCCTTTCAAATAAACAAATCAGTAAAAAATTATCAGTATGTGATATGGAACAATGGGTCGCTACCACCACTGGTTAAAGCCAGAGTTGCTCCACTTCCAATCCAGTTCCCTACTAATGCACCTGGGAAAATATCTGAAGACAGTCCAAATACTTGGACCATTTCTATCCACCTGAGAAACCTGGACAGAGTTCCTGTTTTCTGGCTTTGGCCTGGTCCAGTCCTAGCCACTGAAACCATTTGAAGAGTGAATCAGCAGAAGATATTAGATAGAAAAACAGATCTGTCCCTTCCTGTCTCTCTATGAATCTGCCTTTCAAATGAACAAATAAATAAATTAAAGAAAAAATATTGGTGTGAGTTAAGCAATCTTGAAGGCAGCAGCCTCAATTAAAGCAGTAGCTAACTAAAACATCATTGGTGACTCCAGGTACCACCAGCATATGGATGGCCTAGCAGAGGCCACCCCAAAATGCTTACTAAGAATTACAAATGAAATGATTGAATTTTATAGTTGCACAATTTTTCTCCATTTTGAGTGGCAAGAACCCAAACACTTGGACCATCTTCCTGTTTTTTCCCAGAATATCAGCAAGGGGCTGGATCATAATTGGGGCAGCCAGGACATTAACTGGTGCCTTATAGGATACCAGGGTCACAGGCAATGGCTTCACCTGCTATGCCTTAACACAGGCTGCAAAACTGTTTTAATCTTATACATCTATTTGAGCATTGAACTGTGGTTAATTTGTATTTTACAAACCAACAAGCTGTAAAAGTGTGATTTATTCACATGTTAAATAGTGGAAATAGATTCACATTAAATTTTGTAGCATATAAGTAGCTGATATTAAGTGTGAAAAACTTGTATTACGCCCACTTTTGGATACACAATCCATAGAGATTATTAGGGAAAAAGTGTAACCATGGACAAGGAAGTCTTCCAAACAGTGTTTGTCCCAAATCAACTGTGGTTTCTGAAACAGGTCTCAAAATATGACTTTTAAAATAACTGTGGTAAATTAAATAACCCTAATCAAAAATAAATAAATAAACCAGAGTTTGTGACCATACATAGCAGAGAGCTGGACTGGAAGTGGAGCAGCCGGGTCTTGAACCGGCACGCATATGGGAGGCTGGTGCAGCAGGTTAGCACCACAGTGCCAGCCTCATGATGGAGACCTCTTAACCAGGGGGCTCTGCATCAGTTGAGTGAAGGCTTGTTTGTTAGCTGGGTCAAAAGTCCACCATTACACAAATGCTACTATTTGCCAGAGTAATTCAGGTAATTCAGAATATCAGTAATTGCTTTTCCTACATAAAATATGAAAACAAAAAGAGAAGGAGGATGGCTTTAGTATGGTTACACTCCTTTTTAAAAATTCTGATGAACTAAATATAATTACTTCCTGCTGTTAGTAACCTCAGTTAACCCTATTGTTCCACAGTTGAAACCTGAAAAATTTACTTGAGCATTTAACTTGGAAAGCAACTCTAGTCCCAGTAATGGTACTGGACACTAACATGCATAAAAATAATTATATCTTCATTTCAGATTCAGTAGGCACTCTGTTAGAGAAACATCTTTTATTGCATTATTAACTCTTGTTCTTCAGTCAATTTTATCAGAGATGTCTGTGGAAATTTATAATATATTTTTAATATATTTATTTATTTATTTGACAGATGGAGTTAGACAGTGAGAGAGACAGAGAGAAAGGTCTTCCTTCTGTTTGTTCACTCCCCAAATGGCCACCACATCCAGTGATGCACCGATCAGAAGCCAGGAGCCAGGCACTTCTTCCTGGTCTCCCATGTGGGTGCAGGAGCCCAAGCACTTGGGCCATCCTCCACTGCCTTCCCAGGCCACAGCAGAGAGCTGGACTGGAAGAGGAGCAACTGGGACTAGAACCCAGTGCCCTTATGGGATGCTGGCACCACAGGTGGAGGATTAACCAAGTGAGCCACAGTGCTGGCACCTACAATAGATTTTTTAAGAGATCAGGGAGTTCCAGGGTCTCTGCTCAACCATTGGGCTAAGGCAGAGATGAAGATCCTGCTTTTACTAAATTGACAAGGACTCCTAATCTGTCTCCTTGGACATCAATAGCCACAGACATAGTTGCTGGAAGGTTTAATGGATTTAAATGCTTACTTCAGCCCATTTACCAGATCTCTCACAAAACCTTTACTGTTAGAAATCCACTTAACAGGGGCCAACACTGTGGCACATTGGGTAAAGCAGCCACCTGCAGTTAGTGCCAGCATCCCATTAGGGCTGGTCCTGGGTGCTCCAATTGTGATCCAGGTCTCTGATGTGGCCCTGAGGCAGCAGTGGAGGATGGCTCAGGCCCTTGGGCCCCTGCACTGGATGTGAGAGGGGAACCCAGAGAAAGCTTCTGGCTCCTGGATTCAATTGGGCCCAGCTCTGGCCATTGCAGCCATCTGAGAAGTAAACCAGTAGATGAAGGACCTGATGGAACAAGGACATAAGCCTCTGCCATTCTCCCTCATTGCTCCAAAGAGATAAACATTGGAATGTATTCTTTTCCCATGAAACTCAATTGGAGGGACTGCGCTGTGGCATAGCAGGTAAAGCCAATGCCCGCAGTTCAGGAATCTCATATGGGCACTGGTTTGAGTCCTGGCTGTTCCATTTCTAATCCAGCTCTCTTCTATGGTCCAGGAAAGCAGCAGAATACAGCCCAAATCCTTGGGCCCCTGCACCCATGTGGGAGACCCAGAAGAAGCTCCTGGCTTTGAATCGGTGTACCTCTGGCCATTATGGCCATCTGGGAGTGAACCAGAGGATGGAAACCTTCTCTCTCTCTCTCTCTGCCTCTCCTTCTCTCTCTGTGTAACTCTGACTTTCAAGTAAATAAATAAATCTTAAAAAAAAAACAACCTCAATTGGGTCTCACCACTCTATTGTCTCCATACTCCACCCCTTACAGCTACCTGGAAGACCAGTAGCTCTCAACACCTGAAAGACCAGTTCCAGGAATTCCCCTCTGCCTGCTGCCCCTTACCTCACCCCCACCCCCAGCTTCCTAAAATATAAAAAGGCCTGGCTCCTGGGGGTCAGGGCCTTCTGTCAGGTGTTCCATCATGGGCACATGGGCAGTTGCAGTTGGTCACCCATCTCTATGGATTTATTTTCTCTGAATTTTTTTGGTCTGGCTATGAATTCGTACACTGCCTCCTCTCTATTCCGTGCCTCTTTTCCTAACAGCCCCCTCCCCCGCCTCTCTTTAACTCTACTTTTCAAATAAAATAAACATTAAAAAATTCCACTTAACAACCACCTTTTCTTATGTTTAACACATACACAGGCCACGCAATATTACAATAGAACACCATTTTCTTCTTAGTAATAGGATCATAACTATAAGCTGCCCAATCAGCCATGATGCAACTCAAGGTGCTTTTGGGTGGAAATTAAATTGAACCACTCATATTTCACCAAAGAGGAAGCAATCCTCATACAAACAACCAAATGAGAACTCTTCCAAAAATATCCAAATTTCCTCACAGGGAGGCTGAAGTAAAAATCTTAGAATCTGTCACACAAACCAGTACCACAAAAAATGACCTAAGCCAGGTCCAAATGCCATGAACCCAAGCAGCAGAGACAGAAATTGCAGGTATGCCCCTGGTTCAATTTACCCAATCTCAGAGCTGTTGACTCCATACACAAATGGGAGCCATTGACTCCCCACAAGGTAGCTAACACCACAGCAGGAAGATAAAAGAAAGTCCCAGAGAGAAAGTGCTCTCAGAAGCTGCTGGGATGTCCCCAGAGTCCCAGCCAAAATGTTAGCTCAAAAGCAGCTCTGGGGTGGAGGTAAAAGTGGCTATTGCTCTCCTTACTAATGTGAAAGGGTTAAGCCACTTGAAAAACACATTCCAGTGGCCAGCGCTGTGGTTCAGTGGGTTAATGCCCTGGCCTGAAGCACTGGCATCCCATATGGGCACTGGGTTCTAGTCCTGGCTGCTCCTCTTCTGATCCAGCTCTCTGCTATGGCCTAGGAAAGCAGTAGAAGATGGACCAAGTCCTTGGGCCCCTGCACCCAGTTGGGAGACCTGGAAGAAGCTCCTGGCTCTGGGCTTCAGGTCAGCGCAACTCTGGCCATTGTGGCCAATTGGGGAGTGAACCATCAGATGGAAGACCTCTCTCTCTCTCTGCCTCTCCTCTCTGTGTAACTGACTTTTGAATAAATAAATAAAATCTTAAAAAAAAGAAAAATACATCACAGACTTCTGGGCTAGCTCATCAATGTTACCAGACAAATAATCTGGCTCTTGATGCTCACCATTTCAATTCGCCGTAGATGAGTGCTGGCCAGAGGAAAGGGTGTATTTCCAGAAGGCAGCTGCAATATTGGGGGAAGAAAGCCCTCCCAATCCAAAGAAGCCTTTTGTTACCAAACCACACAGCACAGAGGATGTTTAAAGGGACAAGGGTAATTGGAGGACCAGGCTTGCAATAAACCAATCAGTCTATTCAATTGACAATTATGCAGATTTTCAGGCTTTGTTCTGAGGTCCCACCAGCCAGTCAGGGGGCATCCAGGGTGTCAGGTGGGAGGTGCTTTCTGCCTCAGTTGGGGGGAGGGTTCTTTGTCAGCTGGGACAAAAGTCTGCCATTCCAAATCATCTCCTTTTTTTCAATAGGCTTCTGAAATTCTTTGGCAAATATTACTCACAAGATTAAGGGAAGGTAGGTGCCTTCATTAATGTAAAAATGTGAAGAGGGAAAATGCACTTATTGTGGTTTCAGGACTACCACGCTGTTGGAGGAAGGTGATTGGGTGTTTATAAAGAGGTTATAAGGAAGGGGGTGCTGGTGTAAGGACTAGATGACCTAATGGGGAGTCCTTATAAGAGTGGACAAGATGCTTGCTTCTCCGCAGAACCTGTCTATTAGCAAGACAGAAGTGGTGATCCCACTCCCCTAGTTTCTAGCTTTATCATGAGAATAGCAAGGAAGTAATGATCCCAAGCTTCTGAGCTTCTAGTTTTATCATGAAAATATAAAGAATTTGCCTATCCTACTATTCCACTGGGTTTTTGTTTTAACAAGAGCAAGCTAGACAGGATTATTGATGGGATTTGTCCCCAGCCTCTGACTGATTGTTAGTGCAATGTGTCTGGTGCATAAAAAATTTTCCCAGGCAGAGGAATTGATTAATTCACAGGCTTGATTCTGCTCCCAGGCAAGGTTCCCCGGTCCCAACAGAGCAACAGAGCAACAGAGTGGGGACTGGGGAAGTCGCGCATCAGAGATTGGGAGAGCTCCTTTTATAGATTCAGAGGATGGGGGTTAAAGGTTGAGGCAGGTCCGATCCTCACTGGTTGACCTTTAGGCACCTGCAGGGATCTTGACAAGGACTTTCTTCCCCAGAAGTAGGCCTCTCCATTCCTGGAAGTGTAGGCCTTCCCTCCTTGTGGGTCCCAAAGCTACCAGTTAGCTGTGATTATTCTGTTCATCCAAATTGCAGTTAAAAAACTCCACTCCATTTTTCAGGTGTCCTTCTCGTGGAGATCCCCTTATTGTAAGGACACCACAAAACACACCAAACACTGGAGTAAGGGACAGGGTTTATTGGCTAAAACCCAGCAGGCCAGAGGGAAGGGGTGAGGAAGGAAAAGAGGGAGAAGGCAAATGTGAGAGACAGAGGCCAGGAGATGGAGGGAAAGAGAGAGAGAGGAGATAGCAAGAGAAAGAAGATGCGAGGAGCTGAGAGGGGGAGAAGAGAGAGGATGAAGAGTTAAAATTGTATATGTGTGGGTGTAAAAAGTTAAGCTTAAGCTTACAGGTTTAAACCTTTCTGGTGCAGATGTGAAAATAAAACAGAGTAAAGTAGCACCTTGACAGTAGGGACTCCATTTTGGAGCACTTGAGACTCCATTCTGGGAAAGCACACCCCCACTGTGAGACTCTGGTCTGAAACTATGATCTCAAATAGTCGGACAATAGCAGTGCACTACATCACCCTTGGCAATGCACAAAAACCCCCTAGCATGATTGCTCAAGCTTAAAAATAAAAAGGTTACACCTGGGTTACCTGAGCTAATAAAGAAGATGTGATTTGTTTATGTCTTAAAATCATAATTGCTGATTGTAAGATTTTAGCAACCGCTTAGCAACCATGTATTCTCTCCCCCCTCCCAATTTTGTGGTTTTTGCCTTTATAAACCCTATACTGTAGTTCCTCGGGGCTCCTCTGTCCTTGTATGTTCAGAGGGCCCCAATATGTTGGATTAATAAATTTAACCCTTTGCTGGTTGCATGAGAGAATAAGTCTCTTTGAGTCGTTCCTCGGGCGGTGGGCTTTTTCGGACCCTAACATTTGGAGGTCCCACCAAGATCTGACTGCTGCCTGCGGATGCCTCCAATGGATATCTCTCGGGGTGAGTATGGCACCTATTGTTTTGATTGAATGTGTACACTTTGATTTGTTGTTTGGTGAGGTTTGTTGTTTGTAATCGGCAACATGGTTGTCAGGCTCGAGCAAGAGCTCCACCCGACTGTGGCGGGCAGACGTGCTCCAGAGCCACAGACCACATCCTGGGGGATGCCCCTGGAGAAAGGGAAAATGGGACGCCCAGTGTTTCCTGTTTGGTGGGTTGCCTGCAGTAGGGAAATAGACTGCAGAGATTCACGTTTTGTTTGTACTGCTGAAATTTTGGTATTTGATCGAGCTCGTTAGTCTTTTGTATTTGTTAAGTGCTTTGTTGGCTGTCTTGTTGTTTGTTGATTGTATTCTCTTGCCATTAAGCATTTGTATGGGACGCCTTGATGGCACCCATTTGGTAGACACTTTGTGTGGTCCTTGTGTGCTGCTTCTCTATGCTGTTTGTCTGTTTGTGTACATTGCGTTGTTTGATAACATGGGCCAGACTGTGTCTACACTTTTGTCTCTAACTGAATCATTGGTCAGAGGTAAGCCACTAGGCACATAACCTTTCTTTGTCAGTCAAGAAGGTAAAGTGTCAGTCTTTCTGTGCCTCTAAATGGCCTGCTCTCAGAGTGGATTGGCCCCTAGAGGGCTCATTCCATTTACCACTCATTAGCCCAGTGAAAGAGGCCATTCTCCAGCCTGGCCATCATGGGCACCCGGACCGGGATTTTTAGAAGACATCGGAGGTCAGTATTCCTTCCCTCAAGTGGGACTGGATCTGTGGAAGTGACCATTGAGTATCCGGCATCCCACAGCTCTCCAAGAATGCAGAGTCCCCCCGGCCACGGCTTAGCTACGGCCAAAACTCCAGAGGGATTGTAAGGAACGGGAGGGAAATCAGGAAGGGCAGTTGGCTGAGAGCCTAGAGAACCCCTGAGCTCACTTCGGCTTCCCAGTGGCCAGACTGCAACCCAAGGACCAGGTCTCTCTCTTGGAAGGACGCCTGGTCACGCTGCCTACTGCTACGTGAGCAGGGCTTAGCTTCGGTCAAGGCTAATATTGGACCTCCAGGTAAACTCAGACAACTAGGTAGTGGGTAACCTTGAGCGATAGGAGATTTCAAACCCCACTCAGCCCCCAGACAAGAGGAGCTTCATTGCTTTCTGCCTTCCTCCTCCTCCCAGGTGCTCCCTCCCCCACTCTTGTGCTCTCCTCATCTCCATTCCTATACCACTGGGCAGGAGAAAGGGAGAGGGAAATTCCACAGGTCTCTCCACCTAGGGAAAAGCTTTTACCTGTTACCTGTTAACCCTTTCCAACCTGGTAGAAAGTTTTCTGTCTTTGCAGCTTATTGTAGCTCTGATGCGTCTTAAAGTTTTTTTGTGAACTATTACTGTTGCTAAGCTTTGATTGCCTGAGGACTAAATCTGGAAAGGAGCTAAAGTTAACTGTCTGTTGTAATTGACTGAGTGTCTGCAGTAGTCCTAATTGATCTGGCTTTGGTTAAATTATAGGAGGTTCCAACACTCTTGGTGAAACGGCGCACCTACCCAACCCCATGATTAGTCCTGCCAGGCCCCGGTGTGTGCAGTCTTCCCTGTAAATGGGGAACCACAGCCTTTCTCTGCACTCTATTCTAGTCCATGTGGCCTGCCACACCCAGGCAGGCATAGCCAAATAGCTCTAGGCAGAGCCCCCACCCCAGGGCGGCTTTTTTTTTTTCTCTTCTCCTGGAGGAATTTCCAATTCAATACTACTGCTGGCCTTACCTAAGGGAGCCAGAACCTTAAGCCATTAACCCTTTACAACCTGATGGGTTTTTCTCTTTGCAGCTAATGAAAACCTAAACAATGGGTTCATATGCTAATAATCAGCTCTTTTCTGTGCTGCTGTCCCTGACTTATCTGATGAGAGTGTTCACCTGTCTTGAAGGTTTCATGTTTTTCTATTGCCATTATGAGTCTTGATTGTGAAAACTACAGTGCAAAGTTTGTTTACATTGTTTATCTGTTTTTAATGTCTGAGTGATTACCCAACTGGTCAGAAATGTACTAATTTTGGCTAAATGGTTTGACTCTCTGACAATTCTAAATTCTAAACTGAGTCATCCAACTTTGGGCTTCCAGCCGGATCCCTGGAACTCTCAAAGGATGAGACTCTAAATTTGTTAAAGTAACAGCTGCTTGAGTCAATTCAGATTATGTGAAGTGTATTAAAATGTTGTAAATGGTGTCAGACCTATGCTGTATTAATGTTTTTGCTTTTCAGCTAGAGTGGTCTTATGAAAATGAGAGTAAATTCTGTGTATACAAGCCTTTATTTTGTTAACTAAAGTAAGTCAATACAGATTGGTTCAGAGAATTGAGTTAATGCAAATGCCCTTCGGTTTTGCTCTGTTTTGCTCAGTTTTCTTGGTGGCTCACTTGCTCAGTTTTACATGTCTTTGATATGCTTTAAACTTGTTTCTCTTAATGATCTTTTAAAGATCATTAAGATCAAAAGATCTCTTAAAGATCTTTTCAAAGTTGTAAACATGCACTAGTGTCCCTGTCGCTGTTCAGGTGTTATCCTTATGTTACTTAAAAGCATGGAAATGTAATTTTGACTTTTAATTCAGATAATGGTGTGGTATTCATTAATAACTGTTTTAAGTTATCTAGGTATCGGTGTTAAGTAAAACTTGGGAAAATGTATTATGTGTACTTTTAACATCTCAAATTTGATGAGAGACTGTTTGAGTTTGTTAGCATGTATTCTCATAGGTTGTTCATACATGACAATTCAAGACTATGCAAAAGTAACTACAAGTCATGAAAAGTTTTAAAATGTTTACAATTTTAAAATATTGTTTACAGAGTTGAATGCTAATGCCAAAATTACACTGACCTAAATTTGAAGTCTGATCTTCTGTTATAACAATGGGGTTTTTAAAAAATGTGTACTAATGTTAGTAAATATCTAAAAATGGTCTCAATCATAAATCTTGGAATCTGTTTTTGCAAAAACCATAATGTCTCTTTTTAACAGTGTCTGCTTGATTGGTTACTCTGTCATTTCTTTTTTTTTTTTTTTTTTTTTTTTGACAGGCAGAGTGGACAGTGAGAGAGAGAGACAGAGAGAAAGGTCTTCCTTTTGCCGTTGGTTCACCCTCCAATGGCCGCCGCGGCCGGCGCGCTGCGGCCGGCGCACCGCGCTGATCCGATGGCAGGAGCCAGGAGCCAGGTGCTTTTCCTGGTCTCCCATGGGGTGCAGGGCCCAAGCACCTGGGCCATCCTCCACTGCACTCCCTGGCCACAGCAGAGGGCTGGCCTGGAAGAGGGGCAACCGGGACAGAATCCGGCGCCCCGACCGGGACTAGAACTCGGTGTGCCGGCGCCGCTAGGCGGAGGATTAGCCTATTGAGCCGCGGCGCCGGCCAGGTTACTCTGTCATTTCTAAAGTTAGGTCCTGTAAGCTCTTTTTGACTCTGTTAAATAATTCTGAGTTATGTGATCATTTTGTGTGCTAACTCTAATGTTCAAGGTTTTTATTTCTGGTTTACTCGACAACAAGAGACATAGAATTCATGTTCTGCCAAAGTAATCTATTGTGTACTCTACTGTCTCTGTTATTAGATCTTGTCTAAAAGTGTTAAAATCACCCTAAATGAATGGCTATCATTTCAGGATGTTAAGGAATTCTATTTTGACCAGATACTCTAAGTTCTCTTGGCACCTTTAACAGACTTTCTGAAAATCAAGTTCTAAATTCTCTGGACTTTTGGTATCTCCAGAGGGCCCCTGGAGATGTCAAAAGATCTCTCATCTTGCAGAGATAATAACCAATCGGGCTGTTTAGATTAAAAATGGTGCCAAGATGTGAAATGATGCTAAACTTCAGTTATAAACATGTTTCTTTTTAGCTGCTCCAGTCTATGGCTCAGAAGCCAGATCCTTTAAAGAGGGACTGACAAAGTCTCCGTCCAGCTAACGCTGAACAACCAGGCATTGCTAGTTCAAATGTATTGCTGGTTCAAATGTGGATCAAATGGGAGGTCTAGCCAAAAGGGAGAAAGTGTTCCAAAAGAGACTTAGAGATGACGGGAGATGGTTATGTGGCAGATGCTAGAGCACTGGGTTCCAGGAGCCCAAGAAAGCTCTAGTGTCCACAGGCTACACGGTGAAAGCCCGGAAGCCCCAAAACCTAAACTTATAGGTTACACGGTAATACTAGTTAAACCCGGAAACCCAGGCCCATAACCCACTGGCTATGGCAGAGACCTCTGCCACAATTTCTCCTCTAAGTCAGGCTACACAGTAAGCACTGGTTAAATGCCAGTTAAATCTGAAAGCCCAGGAAGTCAGGCTAGAGACCCAACTCGCTGCCTCACTTCTCCTCTTTCAGAAGGGAAGTTACTACTGTTCTGCAGGACTCTCCACTGTGATGTATGGTTTGATCCCCAGACCTTATGTAAGGGATGACTGACCTTTTCTGTAATAATGCCTGGCCACAGTATAGAGGACCAAACAGCATATCCAGAATAAGAGGTTAAAATGTGACAGCTAGATCAATTTTTTGATGTACATGGTAAAAGGGCAAAACTCCCTTTTTAAACCAAACTGAGGGATAGATTGGAAATTGCACTGATGACCTCAAAGTATGCAAGCAGGTCACCACAACTGATCTTACCTAAAAGTTCTCATGGGCACGGTCTTAATTGGTAGGAAAATACTGTCAGAATTTGCCCATGACCACAGTTTTCTAGCTCACCTGGATATTAAAAAAATCTCAAAATCAGGGTTGGGTTGAGCACCCCCTTGACTGACATAGAGGCTGCCTCCTTGGTCTAATTTATTAGAGACCAGGAGAACCGAGGAGCAAGCTAGCAGCAGAGGATAGGCAACAGGCCAATCAATGGCTGCTTTACACAGTGATCTGCTGTCAAGGAGACCCAGCAAGGCCAATGCACCCCAAACGGCACCTGTTGCTGATATAAGGAGCCAGGGCATTGAGCAAGCAGCTGTCGTGACAGCAACTGCCTTCTGTCAGCTCTGCCAAGAGCACGGTCGCTGGACACAGAACTGCTCTGGGTGTCGAAGGACTCCTGGTTCAGAACCGCAGACCCTGTGGCCCCGAGCTAAAAGGCCTTTGGCTCTGTCCAGCCTCTGCCCAGCTTGCAGCTCCAGCCACTGCTATTGAGGGGATGGCCTAGGGTCAGTGAAAGGCAAGTTGCCTATTTCTATCAGCCTCCTATTCAGCTCTCCTCCTAGTCCAGCCATGTAATGCAAGTCAACAGGGTGCCTCCCTTAAAGGAGATTTGCATCTCTTGCAATTCTTTTCCAGCACCCCATGGATAGGTCTGGACCTCACACACCCAGCCAGGCCTTAAAAGTCTATCCAATAGCATTAAGCTTAGAAAGCCCTCCCTGCCAGTTCCTAAAAACAGGGCTTTCAGTAACAGCTAACTCAGATAGTCCTGTACCTATTTGGACAGGTCCTCATTGAGGACTTCAAGGGCCTATCTCTTGTGGGGGGTGCACAATAGTCCATAATGTAGATGGTTAAATGTAAATGATTTGTTAGTCTGTCTCCTTTCCCAGCCTGAGACTCTAGTCTTGTACGTTGGCTTAACTTCCTAGCAAAACTAGCTACTAGGTATCCAGAGGAAAACAAAGCATTGCTAGTCCATTAGAGTGTTAATTATTTAACCCTTATCCTCACCCCTGGGGAGAGAAAACCTGCCCCAGAGAGGATATGGGCCATGCAGCAAATTCTTACTTCTGCAAACTTCAGGCAGTCCCAGTTTTCTCTGTCAGATTCCTAGATACAGTGAAACAGCACAGTTCCTAAACCAAGATCTCAACAGGCAGACCAAGCAAAGCAGAGCCCCTTCCTTTGGGGGAAAGAGCAAACCACAGCCTTTCTCAACTAAAGGAAGCTATGACTAAAGCCCCTGTGCTAGGACTGCCAAATCCAGGGAGACCCTCCTAGCTGTACATTATTGGGAGGCAGGGAGTCACCTGCAGAGAGCAGGCCAGGAGCCACTTGCAGCAAGCATTTGGTTATGAGCAGCTACAAGCAGCTTAGCACAGGTAGCAAAGCCAAGGCAGACAGCAAGGGTGGCCCGAGGGCCATGTGCCCCAAAGGTGTGGGGGCAACAAAGGGATCAAGGGCATCAAGGAAAATAAAAAGGACAAAAAGGGAGAAAAAACTGGGCCCAGCATGTTCTAGGCCTTTTATCTACTTCCAAAGGGGTGTGGTTAATTAGTCTGATTGGCAGGTGAGCATGCAGGTGTGGTCAGGTAGGGGCATGAGATCACAGAGGAGCACAATGAAGGTGTCTTCCAGCTCAAATTTATCTCAGGATCTGGGACCTGTTAAGCAACCTGTGGGCTACTTTTCTAAAACCTTAGACATGGTTGCACAAGGATGGCCTCACAGCCTAAAGACAATGGCAGCAGCTGCCTTGCTGACAGAGGAATCTGGAATTACAGTGGGACAAGACATCACCCTTTATACCCCACATCAAATAAATTCTCTATTAGAGCAAAAGGGCTCCCACTGGCTCACAGATAGCAGAATTCTAAAATATCAGGTCCTGCTTCTAGATAACCCTCAGGTAAAAATAAGGCATTGCTCTACTCTAAACCCAGCTACTTTAATGCCAGTTCCAGGGGAAAGTGGTCCCCTCCACTCCTGTACTGAGACTATAGACTTGATCTATGCCAGCAGAAGGGACCCAAGAGACAGCCCCCTGACTAACGCAGATGAGGTTTGGTTCACAGACAGAAGCAGTTTTGTCAGACGGGACCTGCTTCTCAGAGCATGCAACAGTTATGGCATGGCACATTATTGAAGCGTGCTCTGCCCCCAGGAAGTTCACTCAGTTAACAGAACTGATCACTTAACCAGAGCTCTAGAACTAGGTAAGGAGAAGAGAAAATAACTCCTAGGGGTCTATACAGGAAAAGGGAACTTACCCCAAGGAAGGCTGGCAAACAGATTTTACACAGCCTCTGTCAATGCTATAGATACCTACCTGCTTGTACTTATAAGGCACCTTTACTGGATGGGTAGAAGCCTTCCCAACCAGAACTAAAAGAGCTCAGGAAGTGACCCAAACTCTCCTGAAGGAAGTTATCCCACGCTTTGGTCTTCCAAAATCTTTACAAAGCGACAATGGGCCTTCCCTGATCTCCCAGGATACACAAGGGATTTGTAAGGCCCTAGGAATAACCTGGCCCCTTCACTCTGCATGGAAACCTCAGTCTTCCTGAAGGTAGAAAGAGTCAACCAGGCTCTGTGGAAAACATCACAAGTATAGAAATGTGTGCTTGGTAAGAAAGGTTAAGAAGGAAAGAGTTAAAGGAAAGGACATGGTTTGTAAGAGAATGACTTTATCCTGATGGCTAATTTATTCTAGACTGGAATGGAAATGAAGGAATGAAGGAAGTAAGTTGAAGAAGGTGTGCGGAAGTCACAAAAGGTTATGAAAGAAAGAAATGTTGGACATGCTAACTGCTGCTCCAGGAGGTATCTGTGCCATGTTCCAGGAAGAATGTTGTCTCTGGGTCAATCAGACTAGACAGGTAAAAACCCAAATTTGTACTTTTCCTGGACAAAGCCAAGCACCTCCAGGACCAGGCCAAGCAGGGCTGGGATTTCTGGCCTGACATCTGGTCATGGAAATCCTGGCTATTTCCTCTCCTTGGCCCAATAACTTCTGTAATCTTGATGCTTCTCTTTGGACCATGTGTTTTTTAATGCCCTTGTTTGTTTTGTCTCTGACTAAAAGCTGTTGAACTCCAAATGGTTGTCAGACAAGGCTTCCAGCCCATTCCACTGGATGACCTGAGCAGCCCTCTGGACTGAGCAGCACAGTCTTTCCAAGGCCAATGTCACACACCATAAGACAGATAACAAGAGGAAATACCCAAATCCCCCTCGATGCCCACATGCCAGCTTCGAAGAAGTTACAGAAAACGGAAGCAGAAGTTCATGATGGAAGGAATGTAGCAGTCTTAGAAGCTGCCTTGGAATCAGTGTGGCATTCACACATCAGAAGTTCTTTCCAGGTCAAATAACCCCCTTGTAGGGAGGATCCCTGCTCGTGGAGACATCCTGGGAAATTTTCCTGGCCTGGTGCCAGGAGGGCGGTTCATTCTATTTGTTCTGCTAACACTATGCAATAAAACCCAGGAGGAATTTCACAGATTTTAGCTCTCTGCCCAGCAAAATTCAGGAAAAAGGGAGAAGAGAGGAGATATGGTAGGAAGGAAGGGCACCTGAAACTCAGCTCCATCTGATATTCAGTTAGGTCCTACTCAAGGTATAACCCCTTTTGTAAGAATACTAAGTGCATAAGCGCATTATCTTCTTTTCACATTTAACTAACAAAAGAATTTGCAATTTTAACAAATTCCTTTCTTTTCACATTTTAACTAGCTAAAGGTAACTACTGTGAATTTGCCTGTGACTTATTTTGTCTAATAATCAGTTGACTAGACCAAATGTTTATTTTTTAATCCTCCATCCACAGCTATCCATTCTCCTTTAAGTCATCCTGGTAGCCTGCAAATTAGGAAAGAGCATATTTGCTATGACAGAATCTATCTTCTTCTGGAGGCCATGCTAATAAACATTCTGCCTCCCTGCATCAACTCTTATTTCTGATGTGTTGACTGTCCAGCATGGACCAGCCTGGGCCTAATTTTGGTTGGATAACAGAATGGTGAATCTGGGGGGATATAAGTGAATTTTCCAAGCAATCTGCCCCCTCTACTGGAAAGGAGCAGGCTTATGTGCACAGGCTACTCAAGGTGAGCTGGGCCCAGGGCAGAGCATAAAAGGATATCCCAAACAGCTGCCAAGAATTCTTTTTTCTTGGGGATTCTCCCCATTGCAGGGTGATAAAGGTGATCTCAGTTCTTGTCTCACTGTGAGAAGTTAGGGTAATAGGCAGTTAGTTTGGTCACGGTAAAGAACAAGGAAAGAATAGTACTCCTAAGGAGGGTGAAAACGCTTGTCATGTGGGAAAAGCCAGGGAGATAAAGTTTATGAGCTGGAGACCATACCTCCCCCAGCCCATGTCATGCTAACAACCCACCTGTCAATCAGATGACTCTTCCCCAGGGTGTACCTCACCTTTCCTGGGATCTGGAGGCAGAGTTATGGGTGAATTATCTTTGTTCTTCATCTTGTTGGGGGGGTGCACTGATTAAATAGTGAGACTTTGAGGCCAAATTAGGAGTTTTATTAGCCAGCTGGCAACTGCCTTTCTCACAGAGCAAGTCTGGAGGAGACAGCAGTGAGTTGCAGTAGCAGGGTGTTTTTATCAGGAGTTAATTGCACAGGCATGGTGAGCAAGCTGAAAGCAGTTATCAATCAGCAACCAACACCTATTCCTGCCTGAAGTCTGAGGCCGGTGCCAGGTGTCCAGCATCTGCTGTCTGGTACCAAGTGTTTCCTTAATGTTCAATCAATACAACCCACACACCTTTACTTCTACTGTCTTGAGGTTTTAAACTTTTAGAACACCCCACCTTGTCATAGACTCACAAGGAAGAAGAATTTTTAAATGGACAAACAGAGAGAAAAGCAGGACTTATGTAAGTCAGAAACCTCCATCCAGAGTGGCCAGGAGCGGGGCTCCAAGAGGCAAAACCAGAAGGGGCTGCTGGTAGCAGGGTCTTTAAGCACAGGTTTGGGGGGGAAAAACTGACACTCAGCTAACAATCAGTTATAAGGCAGGGACAAAACCCTGATTTGTAATCTTATTTGCCATGTCTGGCTTGCTCTTCATAAAACAAAAGAGGCATTAGAAGGGTGGAATCACCACTCCCTTACTAGTCTCATTATAAGATTGGAAGCTCCTGAGGAGTGGGGCAGGAAATTTTGTTTTGCTAAAAGCAGCTTTTGAAGAGAAAGATGCAGTGGGATTTGGCATGCTGATCTTGCTAAAGATAACTTTTGTGGGATGCAAGCATTTTACATCCTCAGTTTCCATTGTACTAACCCAACTGTCTATTAACGTGTCTGACTCCTCACAGCAATACTGTGTAACAACTCCTTTTATGAGACTCATAGGAAGCATGATAAACGGGAGGGTGCTCTCTCTCTGTGTCTGTCACGCCAACCCCCTCCCGCCCCGTGTCTCTCTCCCCCCCCCTTGTGGCCCCTAGGGAGCAAGGAATGGATGTCCCTCTTCACCTGTCCTGGCCCACTCTCCCTAAACAAAGCCTTCATGTTCCTGTGTCTTCTCCTTAAATAAACCTTACCATACTGCACATCATATTTGTGCTAGTACTTCGAATTCTTCTCTAAGTAAAAGGCTAGAGTCTGGAATAGAAATTTAGACCCAACCTAGCCCACAACACTTGCTTCCCCCAAAAGTACCTATGTGACTCATTTGATGTAGGCAGGCAGGTAGGATAAATTTGAGCTGGAAGACACCTTCATTGTGCTCCTCTGTGATCTCATGCCCCTACCTGACCACACCTGCATGCTCACCTGCCAATCAGACTAATTAACCACACCCCTTTGGAAGTAGATAAAAGGCCTAGAACATGCTGGGCCCAGTTTTTTCTCCCTTTTTGTCCTTTTTATTTTCCTTGATGCCCTTGATCCCTTTGTTGCCCCCACACCTTTGGGGCACATGGCCCTCGGGCCACCCTTGCTGTCTGCCTTGGCTTTGCTACCTGTGCTAAGCTGCTTGTAGCTGCTCATAACCAAATGCTTGCTGCACGTGGCTCCTGGCCTGCTCTCTGCTCAGTATGGCCCCAACATAATTTCTGGACTTTTCTTTCTCCCTTAGATAAAGGCCTCAATCCCCTATGCATTTCTCTCACTAAATAAAAAGATTAAAAAACTTACCATGCTGCCTAGTCTATTTGAGCCAGTATTTAGAATTCTTTTCTGAATTTGTGGTAAGATCCCACACAGATTATTAATTTCAGAAATATTGATAAGCAGTTCAGTTTCACCTTGAGCTTCCAATTTTATAACAGCAAGGGAGTGGTGATTCCAGCCTTCTGAGCTCCCAGTTTACTGTGAAAACAAGTTGTCTATCCCATCACTCCCAATGGCTCTTCTGTTTTATCAGGAGCAAGCCAGACACAGCAAATGAGGTCTTTTGATGGGTTTTTGTCCCTGCCTTCTGACAGGTGATTCTCAGTTGTTTTATTTTTTTTTACCCAAAATTGTGCCTAAAACTCCACTACCACCAGCCCCTTTGGGTTTTGCCTCTCTTGGATCCCCCTCTCCTAGGCACCTTGGCAGGAGGCCTCTGACTTAAGAAAATCTTGCTTTCCTCTTAGCCCTGTCTGCATGGCAATTCTTCTTCCATGTGAGACAAAGAACTGAGGTAACCTTTCCCCACCACCATTTTGCCCATAAAGTCATGTCAAAGAAGAATTGCCATGCAGACAGAGACCGTGTGCAAAACAAGCTTTAAGTGAGAAGGTTCCTGGTACTGTAGTAGGAGGGGGGCTCCAAGGGAGAAGTTGCCTTGGAAACTTGCCAGCAACTGGGTCTTTTATACACAAAAGTGGCTACCTAGATATAAGCTATCAGTGGAGAAGCTAACAACCAATCATAGAGTTAGGATAACAACCAATCATAGGTTGAGATAACAGCCAATCAGAGGCAAGAATAAAACCCATCAGAGAGCTGGAGTTGGTAACCTTATCCAGCCTGCTCATGATAAAAAACTAAGTGTTGTTACAGGTGGCCTCTGTGAGGAGGCAAGCACTTTGTCTGCTCTTAAATGGACTCTGCCCCTTTTCTATTTCTGACAGGAACCTCATCACACTGCCTATTAGCCTGTCTAACTCCTCACAACCCTTCTCTCCATGCCTTGGTGTCAACTACCTATTAATGCTCATTGGTACAGGGAAACAGTATTCTGATGGATAGAGGGAATTGATAGGCTCCCAATTTGGGTAACAAGTTGATGGGCTCCAGACATGTTAAGATAAACTGGGTGCTCACTGGGAATCCTGTCTCTGACATTTGGGCTTCATGCTATTTGGACCTAGTTTAGGTCCAAATGTTCTGTACTATTCCAGTACCAGTTGGCAGGACATCAGTCCCTCCACAAGAAGGATTTGGTTTGGAACAGTACTCTGTTGATTTGTATCGGAATTTCTTTTGCAGTAAAAGATGGCCCTGGCTTCAGTTCAGCTCCAGCCATTGTGGCCATCTGGGGAGTGAACCATCAGATGGAAGGCCGACCTCTCTCTCTCTTCTTCTCCTTCTCTCTCTGCGTAACTCTGACTTTCAAGTAAAATAAATAAATCTTTTTAAAAAAATGTGAATCTTCCTTAGTTGGGCTTGCTGACTCTGAGAATATTCCAAATCTGAGATTACTACATAGCCAATCAAATTTTCTTACTGTACTTAATACAAATGACCAATCAACAAACTATAATGTCTACTTCAGATTGTATATTTCTTTATTATTCCTATGATGCATATGTTTTTTATCATTTGTTTTGTTACTCATTTTTTTGAGCTTTGAGTCTACTGCCCATCAGAATTCTACAGAAGTACAACTCCCAGCAAGATAACTCTTGCCTAGCACTTAGAGCTGCAGAAGTGATTAAGTTATATTTTAACAATAGATTGCAGGTAAAGGTATCCTAAGGACTCTTCTACTTCTTTATCACTCAAATAAGTTAGAAAATGTCGCTCCCCATCTTCGTGGAGGAACGACACAGGACCCTGCGCTGTTCTTTTGTCTGCTTGGCCCTCCCCGGGTTTGCTGCTGGTTCTTCCCGGGTTGGCTACCGTCCCCTCCACCTCCGTGGAAGGGCGGTTCCCCCTGCCACATTCCCCACTTCTGCGGGGGAGCGGCACACCGCCGGCCGGCTCTCTCGGGGGCTGCACAGGTGTTCCCTCAGATGTTCCCCTTAGATGTTCCTGGTGCATGTTGTCTCTCTCCTCCTTTATAGTCCTCTTCCGCCAATCCCAACTCTGCTACCCACATGCCGAGTACACTGCTCTCCTTCAATCAGGAGCAGGTCCTACAGTTTATTGGTTGAACTGGAGGCAGCTGTGTAGAAGCTGTTTCTCCCTTCTCAGCGCCATATTGTGGGAGAGCAGATGCATAGAATAAGTCTTAATTCCAGTAACTCAGTCTAGTCCGGGTTGCCCCCCATAGATCCCCCTTTCTTTTTATTTTTTGGTGTTGATACGCGCTTGTCTTCGGTGCCCCGCGGCACACACTCTGCTCTGCTTGCTAGAGTTGCCCACAGGTGCTTACAAGCCCTACCAATCAGGCAAACCAAATCCGGGTCCTCTCTTCGCCATGTTGTGAGGAGGTTTTTAGGTGCTGATGCGTGCCTGTGTTTGGTGCCCTGCAGCGCATGCTATGCTCTGCTAGAACTGCCTGCAGGTGCTTACAAGCCCTAGCAATCAGGCAAACCGAATCCAAGCCTTCTCATCGCCGTATTGTGGGGAGACTTATTAATGTTAATTCGTGCCTGTCTTCGGTGACCTGCGGCGCATAAGCTGCTAGCCGCCCGCAGGTGCTCACCACCTCCCTAATCAGGCAGACCGAATCCAAGCTCTCTCATTGCCATGTTGAGGGGAGGCCTTATTTTTCTCTATTTCTCTATCTCCGGGCATTCCTATTTCTCCTATTTTACTTCTATCTACCAGCATTCCTATTTCTCTCATTTTACTTCTAAATGTCTGTTTCTCTTATCCCTGCGGCTTCCCGGCACCCGCCCCGAGGCTGCTTCTCAGCGCCTTGCCCCGCGGCGGTGGCTTCCCAGCTCTGAGCCGCTTCAGCCCGCACTTCTCTCATCTGCGCAGCTTCCCAGCTTTGCGCGGCTTGGCTTCACGTGCTCCGTGGTCTCCACACCCTTCGCGTCCGCACCACGGCCTCGCGCTAGCCCCACGTTCCCTATCTATTCACGCCCCGTGCTCTCTCTGCACGCGGCAGCTTCCACGAGTCACACAGCACAGCTTACGTTTCCGCCACCACCGGTATTCAATCTAAGTTCCCCGGGCTAACCTGGCGAATTCAACCTAGCTTACGCATCTCTGCCTTATGGTTTGGCTTCCCGTCTTTTGCTCCCCGGGCTAATCTGACGGATTCCAACCTGGCCCACATTTCCGCCTCTGGTTTAACTTTTCGCCTTTTGCCCCCCGGGCTGACTTAAAGAATTCCAAGCTGGCTTACATCTCCACCTCGGCCTGCACTCGTGGCTTCATCCTCCCTAACATTTTTCTCTACCCGGTATATTTCCCTAAGTTTTCTTCCAACAATATTCCTCCCTCATTTCTCCTGGCTTCTCCCCACAGTCTGTATCTGAGTCTGTTTGTTCTAGCTTTCACTTTCGCTTTCGACCTTAGAGATTTCTCCCAGCTTCCCCCCGTAGTCCGTATCTGAGTCTATGCCTAGGCTTTCAATAGCTTCTTCCGTCACCTTTTTCGTCTGGCTTTTCCCTAGGCTGTTTGCTAGTCTCTCTCTCCGGTATTTTCCACTTCTTCCCGTTTCTTCCTTCCTAGGTTTCCTATCCGAGTCACGGCACCATTATGTCGCTCCCCATCTTCGTGGAGGAACGACACAGGATTCTGCGTTGTTCTTTCATCTGCTCGGCCCTCCCCGGGTTTGCTGCTGGTTCTTCCCGGGTTGGCTACCATCCCCTCCACCTCCGTGGAAGGGCGGTTCCCCCTGCCACATTCCCCACTTCCGCAGGGGAGCGGCACACCACCGGCCGGCTCTCTCGGGGGCTGCACAGGTGTTCCCTCAGATGTTCCCCTTAGATGTTCCTGGTGCATGTTGTCTCTCTCCTCCTTTATAGTCCTCTTCTGCCAATCCCAACTCTGCTACCCACATGCCGAGTACGCTGCTCTCCTCCAATCAGGAGCAGGATCAGCTCCTGGAGGTCATCACTCAAGTTGGCAAGAGGCAGCTGCATAGAAGCTGTTTTCTCCTCTCCCAGCGCCATATTGTGGGAGAGCAGATGCATAGAATAAGTCTTAATTCCAGTAACTGAGTCTAGTCCGAGTTGCTCCCCACAGATCCCCCTTTCTTTTTATTTTTTGGCATTGATACGCGCCTGTCTTTGGTGTCCCACAGCACACACTCTGCTCTGCTTGCTAGAGTTGCCCACAGGTGCTTACAAGTCCTATCAGGCAAACCAAATCCAAGCCTTCTCATTGCCGTATTGTGGGGAGACTTATTGGTGTTGATTCGTGCCTATCTTCGGTGACCTGCAGCTCATACTCTGGTCGAGCTGCCTGCTGGTGCTTATCGCCTAATCAGGCAGACCAAATCCAAGCCTTCTCATTGCGGTATTGTGGGGAGACTTATTGATGTTAATTCGTGCTTGTCTTCGGTGACCTGCGGCGCATAAGCTGCTGGCGCCCGCAGGTGCTCACCACCTCCCTAATCAGGCAGACCGAATCCAAGCTCTCTCATTGCCATGTTGAGGGGAGGCCTTATTTTTCTCTATTTCTCTATCTCTGGGCATTCCTATCTCTCCTATTTTACTTCTATCTACCAGCATTCCTATTTCTCTCATTTTACTTCTAAACTTCTGTTTCTCTTATCCCTGCGGCTTCCCGGCACCCGCCCCGAGGCTGCTTCTCAGCGCCTTGCCCCACAGCAGCGGCTTCCCGGCTCTGAGCCGCTTCAGCCCGCGCTTCTCTCATCTGCACAGCTTCCCGGCTTTGCGCGGCTTGGCTTCACGCGCTCCGTGGTCTCCGCGCCCCTTCGCGCCTGCACTCCACAGTCTTCGCGCCCCTTTGCGCCTGCACCACGGCCTCGCGCTAGCCCCACGTTCCCTATCTATTCACGCCCCGTGCTCTCTCTGCACGCGGCGGCTTCCACGAGTCACACAGCACAGCTTACGTTTCCGCCACCACCGGCATTCAGTCCAAGTTCCCCGGGCTAACCTGGGGAATTCCAACCTGGCGCCCCACGTCTCTGCCTCTGGTTCCAGATTTTTGCCATTTGCTCCCCAGGCTGACTTCAAGAATCCCAAGCTGGCTTACGTTTCCGCCTTGGCCTGCCCCCGCAGCTTCAATTTCCCTAACATTTTTCTCTACCTGGTATATTTTCCTAAGTTTTCTTCCAACAATATTTCTCCCTCATTTCTCCTGGCTTCTCCCCACAGTCTGTATTTGAGTCTGTTTGCTCTAGCTTTCACTTTCGCTTTCGACCTTAGAGATTTCTCCCAGCTTCCCCCCGTAGTCCATATCCGAGTCTATGCCTAGGCTTTCGATAGCTTCTTCCGGCACCTTTTTCGTCTGGCTTTTCCCTAGGCTGTTTGCTAGTCTCTCTCTCCGGTATTTTCCCACTTCTTCCTGTTTCTTCCCTCCTAGGTTTCCTATCCGAGTCACGGCACCATTGTCACTCCCCCTCTTCATGGAGGAACGACACAAAACCCTGCGCTGTTCTTTTGTCTGCTCGGCCCTTCCCGGCTTTGCTGCTGGTTCTTCCCGGGTTGGCTACCATCCCTTCCACCTCCGTGGAAGGGCGGTTCCCCCTGGCCACTTTCCCCACTTCCACGGGGGAGCGGCACACCACCGGCCGGCTCTCTTGGGGGCTGCACAGGTGTTATTCAGATAGATGTTCCTGGTGCATGTTGTCTCTCTCCTCCTTTATAGTCCTCCTCCGCCAATCCCAACTCTGCTGCCCACATGCCGAGTACGCTGCTCTCCTCCAATCAGGAGCAGGATCAGCTCCTGGAGGTCATCACTCAAGCTGGCAAGAGGCAGCTGCGTAGAAGCTGTTTTCTCCTCTCCCAGAGCCATATTGTGGGAGAGCAGATGCATAGAATAAGTCTTAATTCCAGTAACTTAGTCTAGTCCGAGTTGCTCCCCACAGAAAAGGTTTCTAACAATGATTCTTGGTCATCAGTGTTTCCTCTGCAAAATGGAACGAGATAAGAGCAAACGACCAGTACAGAGTTTATCCTGACAATGTGGAATATAGACTAGCTGAAGGATCACTGATGACAGTGTTTTGGAGAAAAACATGACAGAAGTGGATGTGGATATAGGAGTTAAGGTGGAATCACTGGTACCAATCTGAATAGATCAAGAAGTTATGAAGAAGGAATTCTTTCAAATGATTATTTGATAGCAACTATCACAGTAAACTGCCAGAACTGTAGCCTCTACAGAGGGCCACCACTTCAAAGATATGCGAGCAAGATATGATGCATGAGAACTCTCATATCCTTTTCTAGAATTTCTATGTAGCAACTGTACTGGGGTTTTCAGACTTGAGATAGCTGTTTGACTTGTTTATAAATAGGAAACAAGGATTAGGACTGACAGTGTTGACTAAAATCTAAAAAATGGAGTACATGATATATTTTTCAAAGTATCTGGGTGTTGCTACCCAAGGCTTACCAACTTATCTGAGAAAAATAGCAGCTACCTGTGACATACTACAGGCTGCAGAGTAGTTTACTCTTGAGTAGCCCACATCAGCACATGCTGCTATTTCTAGAATAGGGAGGTTACTGGCCCACTTACAGCTATTTGGGAAACATTTACTCATATTATCTGATAACCTAAACATTATTCTAAAAAATGTATCATATTAAATCACCATGCTTTTAGACTATCTGGGGAATATATGCAAAAATGTGCTAAGCAATGTATTCTAGAGGCTGTGATACCTAATATCCATGAAGCTGGAATTTACAAGCTCCCACCCCATTTAATTCTATCCTACTTGTTAATCAGACACTCCCTTCTCCAGAATGCTTTGTTTCTTATACAGGTCCTTTGGAAAAGGCACCATGTAAGTATGTATACCAAGTCTACATGGAATTTGATGGAGATGTCATAAAACTCCCATGTGACTACAGTACCTCAAAAAAGGTAGGTACAGGAGGTGCTCACCTCTCTTTCATCAAAAACCAATGTTAAAACAGGTGCTGAGATGCCATCTCTCTATTTCCCCTCCCCCACCCCTTTTCTCCCTCTGGCCTTCTCCATTCCTCATGAATGCCTGTGTGTGTGTGCATGTGTGTGTGTGTGTGTTTTCTCACCTTTTAGATAAACTTTATCATTTTGTGCTTCATATGGTCCCTGTATTAGAATGCTTCTCTAAGTAGGAGCCATGGATCTGGAATAAAAATTTATTATGCTTTTTATTTTTTAAAAAAGATTTATTTGTTTATTTGAAAAGCAGAGCTACAGAGAGAGAGATAGAGACAGAGGAAGAGAAAGAGAGATCATCCATTAGCTGATTCACTCTTCAACTAATTTTGGCTAAATGGTTTGACACTCTGACAGCTTAAATTCCAAACCGAGTCTTCCAACTTTGGGCTTCCAGTAGGATCCCTGGAACTCTCAAAGGATGAGACTCTAAATTTGTTAAAGTAACAGCTGCTTGGGTCAATTCAGATTATATAAAATATATTAAAATCTTATAAATGGTGTCAAACCTATACTGTATTTATGTTTTTGCTTTCCAGCTAAAGTGGTCTTATAAAAATAAGAGTAAATTCTGTGTATACAAGCCTTTATGTTGTTAACTAAAGTAAGCCAGTGCAGATTGGTTCATAAAATTGAGGTAATGCAAACACCCTTCGGTTTGCTCAGTGGCTTGCTTGCTCAGTTTTACATGTCTTTGATATGCTTTAAACTTGTTTCTCTTAATGAGGAAGATCTTTTCAAAGTTGTAAACATGCTTGCTGTCCAGGAGGTGTTATCCTCATGTTACTTAAAAACATAAAAATGTAATTTTAACTTTTATTTCAGATAATGGTGTGGTATTCATTAATAACTCAGTGTCTTAAGTCATCTAGGCATCAGTGCTAAGTAAAACTTGGGAAAATATATCATATATACTTTTAACATCTCAAATTCGATTTAAAAAAAACCTTGAGTTTGTTAACATGTATTCTCATAGGTTGTCCATACATGACAATTCAAGGCTATGTAAAAGTAACTACGAGTATAAAGTTTCAAAAGGTGTAAACAAGTCATAAAAAGTTTTAAAATGTTTACCATTTTAAAATATGGCTTATGGAGTTGAGTGCTGATGCCAAAATTATACTGACCTAAAGTTAAAGTCTGATCTTCTGTTATAACAATGGTTTTTTTTTTTAAAACAAAATGTGTGCTAATGTTAGTAAATATCTAAAAATGGTCTAAATCATAAATCTTGGAATCTGTTTTTGCAAAAACTGTAACATCTATTTTAACAGTGTCTGCTTAATTGATTACTCTGCCATTTCTAGAGTTAGGTCCTGTAAGCTTGTTTGACTCTGTTAAATAATTCTAAATTATGTAAACTCTTATATACAAGGTTTTTTTTTTATTTCTGGTTTATTCGACAACAAGAGACATAAAAAATTCATGTTAATCCATTGTGTACTCTACTGTCTCTGTTAAGTTATGGTTATGCAGCAAATGCTAAAAAACTGGGTTCCAGAAAACCAAAAAAAAAAAAAAAAAAAAAGGAAGCCAAAGAATGGCAGAGACCTCTGTCACAATTTCTCCTCTAAGTCGGGCTACCCAGTAAACACTGGTTAAACTGCCAGTTAAATCTAAAAACCCACAAAGTCAGGCTAGAGACCCAACTCGCTGCCTCACTTCTCCTCTTTTCTCTTCCAGAAGGGAAGTTACTATTGTTCTGCAGTACTCTCCACTGTGATGTATGGTTTGACCCAAGTCCTTATGTAAGTGATGACTGACCACAGTATAGGGCCCCAAACAACATAACAACAAAAAAAAAGTTAAACTATAAAATAATGTGAAAACTAGATCAATTTTTTGGTGTAAACAGTTACGCTGATGACCTCAAAGTAGGCAAGCAGGTCACCACAGTTGATCTTACCTAAAAGGGTCATAGTTCTCCTCATGGGCACAGTCTTAACTCGACGAAAAATACTAAGTGTCAGAATTTGCCCATGACTATAGTTTTTGTAGCTCACTCTGATATTAAAAAAATCTCCAAAAATCAGGGTTGGGTTGAGAACCTGCTTGACTGACATCATAGAGGCTGCCTCCGAGGTCTACTTTATTAGAGACCAGGAGAACTAGGAGCAAGCAAGCAGCAAAGGATAGGCAACAGACCAATCAATGGCTGCTTTACACGGTGATTACCATCAAGGAGACCCAGCAAGGCCAGTGCATCCCAAACTTGCAGGAGCCAGGGAATTGGACAAGCAGCTGTCTTCTGTCAGCTCTGCCAAGAGCAAGGCCACTGGACACAGAACTGCTCTGGGTGTTGAAAGACTCCTGGTTCAGAACTGCAGACCCTGTGGCCCTGAGCTAAAAAGCCTTTGGCTCTGCCCAGCCTCTGCCCAGCTTGCAGCTCTAGCCACTGCTATTGAGGGGATGGCCTAGGGTCAGTGAAACGCAAGTTGCCTATTTCTATCAGCCTCCTATTCAGCTCTCCTCCTAGTCCAGTCATGTAATGCAAGTCAACAGGGTGCCTCCCTTAAAGGAGATTTGCATCTCTTGCAATTCTTTTCCAGCACCCCATGGATAGGTCTGGGCCTCACACACCCAGCCAGGCCTTAAAAGTCTATCCAATAGCATTAAGCTTAGAAAGCCCTCCCTGCCAGTTCCTAAAAACAGGGCTTTCAGTAACAGCTAACTCAGATAGCCCTACACCAATTTGGACAGGTCCTCACTGAATACTTAAAGGGCCTATCTCTTGTGGGGGGTGCACAATAATCCATAATATTATCAAGAAACTCCACAAAAACAAAACCAACAACCCACTTAAGAGATGGGCCAAGGACTTCAATAGACATTTTTCAAAAGAGGAAATCCAAATGGCCAACAGGCACATGAAAAAATGTTCAAGGTCACTAGCAATCAGGGAAATGCAAATCAAAACCACAATGAGGTTTCACCTCACCCTGGTTAGAATGGCTCACATACAGAAGTCTACCAACAACAGATGCTGGCGAGGATGTGGGGAAAAAGGGACACTAACCCACTGTTGGTGGGAATGCAAACTGGTCAAGCCACTATGGAAATCAGTCTGGAGATTCCTCAGAAACCTGAATATAACCCTACCGTTCGACCCAGCCATCCCACTCCTTGGAATTTACCCAAAGGAGTTTAAATTGACAAACAAAAAAGCGGTCTGCACCCTAATGTTTATTGCAGCACAATTCACAATAGCCAAGACCTGGAACCAACCTAAATGCCCATCAACGGTAGACTGGATAAAGAAATTATGGGATATGTATTCTTTAGAATACTATACCACAGTAAGAAACAACGAAATCCAGTCATTTGCAACAAAATGGAGGAATCTGGAACACATCATGCTGAGTGAAATAAGCCAGTCCCAAAGGGACAAATACCATATGTTCTCCCTGATCGGTGACAACTGACTGAACACCAAAAAGGAAACTTGTTGAAGTGAAATGGACACTATGAGAAATGGTGACTTGATCAGCATAGCCATGACTGTTAATGGATAATTTAATACATTATCCCTCTTAGTATTTTTTTTTTTATCTGTTCTACTTAATATGACTGGTTTAATTCTGTAATTATCACACAGTTATTCTTAAGTGTTGAAAATTAACTGAAATGTGACCCCTGTTAAACATAAGAGTGGGAATAAGAGAGGGAAGAGATGTATAATTTGGGGCATGCTCGGGCTGACTTGCCCCAATTGGTAGAGTTGGAAACATACCAGGGGATTCCAGTTCAATCCCATCAAGGTGGCATGTACCAATGCCATCTCACTAGTCCAAGTGATCAATTTCAGTTCACAATTGATCATAATGAAAGGACTAAGAGTCAAAGGGAGCACATAAACAAGTCTAGTACCTGCTATCACTAACCGATAGAATAAATAAAGGGGAGAGTGACCCAACATGGGAAGTGAGATACTCAGCAGACTCATAGAATGGCGGATGTCCTAAATAGCACTCTGGCCTCAGAATCAGCCCTAAAGGCACTCGGATCTGGCTGAAAAGCCCATGAGAGTATTTCAGGCATGGAAAGCCAAGACACTCTGGCAAAAAGATCTCTGTGAGTGAGATCCCAGTGGAAAGAACAGGTCTTCAAAGAGGGAGGTGCCTTTCTCTGAAGGGAGGAGAGAACCTCCACTTTGACTATGACCGTGTCTAAACAAGATAAGAGTCGGAGAACTCAAGGGGCTTCCATAGCCTTGGAAACTCATGACTGGTGCATAGGGAGATTACTGATGCCATAGACAGGAGTGTCAATTTGTAAAGTCAACAACAGGAGTCACTGTGCACTTACTCCTCATGTAGGATCTCTGTCCTTAATGTGCTGTACACTGAGGCTTAATGCTATAAGGAGTACTCAAACAGTATATTTCACTTTGTGTTTCTATGGGGGTGCAAACGATTGAAATCTTTACTTAATGTACACTAAACTGATCTTCTGTAAAAAAAAAAAATTATCAATTCCCAACTTGACTCTCACTGGGATTAAACATGACAATAGGTCTGATCTGATTTCATCATCATTTAAAAAAATCATCTATTATTTTTCACTTTATGTTTCTGTGTGGGAGCAAACTGTTGAAATCCTTACTTAAGGTATACTAAGCTGATCTTCTGTATATTAAAATAATCGAAAATGAATCTTGATGTGAATGGAAGGGGAGAGGGAGTGGGAAAGGGGAGGGTTGTGGGTGGGAGGGACGGTATGGGAGGGGAAGCCATTGTAACCCATGAGTCGTACTTTGGAAATTTATATTCATTAAATAAAAGATAAAAAAAAAAAGAAGCAACATGGAAAAAAAAATTCCATTAGGATGAGAGTGGAGCTTGACACCAGTGGTTAGGCCATGGGGCCACCTGGCTTCCAGTAATGGCGGCAGGGGCTAGGGCCTAGGATGTTGCCAGCCTGTAGAATGTGCCATAGATAAGACTGCATCGTTTTCCTAACACTTATGGCTGCTGTGGGAAGAGGTTTCTCATTTAAATAAATCTTGCTTTCCTCACTGCCTGTCCACATGAAATTCCTTGTGAGACAAGCACCCCAGTCACCTTCTTTCATTACAATTTTCCCCCATTTCTTTGGTGTGGTGAAATCATGAAAGAGTTGAGTCTCTGGTTTCAGTGTCATGGCTTGTCACTAGGTTGATGACAATGCTTAAGTTCTCTGATTCCTCCTGGTGGTCCTCAAACCTTCTAGCACCTGTGTCCTTCAGTTCTGCCTCAGTCTAATGGTAGAACAGAGACCTGGGACTTCTCTGCTCTCTTAAAAACCTACTGTAAATTTCCACAGATGCCCCTGATGAAGTTGTGAGGAGCAAAAATTAATAATGGGGTTTCTAAGAGTTGAGTGTCTACTTCTCACTGTTTCCACACACACACACACACACACACACACACACACACACTCCTCTCCTGGACAAAAGATTTCCCAGGTACAAAATTAGGTGATGTTATCAGATTCATTGGCCTTCTTTACACCAAGCAAGCAGTAAATTGCTGGTGTGCATTTGTTGAAGGGGAAGACTGGAACCACCTATGAAATAATTGAGATAAGGGTAGGATTTTGAAGTGTAAAATACTGGGCTGTTTTCCAAGGCCTGCTTCTAAGGCTACTGCATTCCTTCTGCAGAGCACATGTTTTGTTTCCCATGGTTGCTTTCACACACATAGGCTAATTTCTATCTTCCTATCTAAAAATATTATTGAAGAACATGAAAACCTTGGATAGAAGAATACACTTAGAAACAAAAGCTGAAGGAATTTTCTGGTTACATGGGAAAAATTAAACACATTAAGGAAATGTCACTGGAGAAGAAGCTAAGGGTCCTCGTATTCATGCAAGAAATAATTCAGGTGTGAGACAGAGAGCAGTGAAAGGCAAAGTAGCAAAGTTTATTAGGGTTGGGACATACATAAGAATGGATGGGCACTTCTCCAGACAGAACCTGAGAGAGTGCTTAGTTCACATTTAGGTGAGGGTTTTTAAGGGGCTGGGTCTTGCCTTTCCACTTTTTTTCTCCCCATCTCCTTCTCCAGAACAAAGGACTTTTTAGGTGTAAATAGGACAAATTTCTTTGTGAGTTTCCAACTGAACTTGTCAGACAGGGGAAGCCTGGCTAGCTTGGCCAAGGGGCTTCTCTCTAGGGTGCCCACCTTAGAGGAAGGATGCTTATCAGGCCAGATAGAAGGGGTAGGACCCCCTGGAAGGTTATCAGGGTCTGAGGGCAGTACTTTGAAGTGCAGATACTGGACAGCACCTCGAATGTTATTGGGTGACTTTGAAATGAGAATGCTGGACTGCTGTAGATGTCAATTTCCTTAGGCCCTTGTCACACACATAGGTTCATTTCTGACTTCCCACCTAACAAAAAGACAGAAGAATCAAGTTATCCTATAATCTTAGGTTTCTAAAATAAAAGAGTTTTACTGTCAGATCAGAACAGTCAGAACCAAAGAGGAAGAAAAAACTTACAGGAGATGCCTAGAAATTTGACAAAGGAAATGATCAATTAAGTAGAAACTACTAAAATGCAAAACTGCATTAAAAATAGATTTCAAAATGAAACATTAAGACTTATATGTATATATATACATATATATAAAGTATATATATATGACTTATTTCAGATACATATTATATATACACATACATGTATATATATGTAAATATCTGTAATTAAATAACTTTATTGGTTTAGAATGTTGACCAAATCCATAGTTCTGTCTTTGTACTTACATAACAATGCTCAATTTTGAGCAATTCATAGAAATAATTTCCTTGTAATCTCAGCCAAAGCAATCTCACACAAAATCATCTGCTACAAATCTGTAACATTCTTATATTCTCTTATATTCCTTAAGCTATATGTTCTGCTTTGTTCCTCTCTCTCCTTGCCAAACACCAGTTTTATTTCATGTTAGGACAAGTATCACTTGCATTCTTTGTGCAAGGTGTCCAATGTGTAACAAATCTTCCCAGCCAAATGAATCAGTTTACAGGTTTTTATTGGAATTCCACTTCTGGGCAAGGTTCACCAGTTCCAACAGAGTAGGGGCCAGGGAAGTCATGCATCAGAGGTTGGGAGGGCTCCTTTTATAGATACAGGGCATGGGGGTTAAAGGTTGATGTGTGTCTGATCCTCATTGGTTGACTTTTAGGTGCACATGAGACCTTGGCAAGGACTTTTCATTCCTGGAATTGTGGGTTTTCTCTCTTGCAGATCGTGAAGCTACCACTTTGTAATTTGAAACACATCTTGGGTGCCAAGACACATTCTCATTCTCATTTTTCTCTTCCCTATTTTTGGTTCCTTAATTTGCATTTTGAAATAATCCTAAAAAGCCTCTAAAATAAGAGCAAAGTATTTTAATAAAAGAACATATAGAATTTCATTTTTTTATTTTTTTTATTTTTTTATTTTTTTTTAACTTTTATTTAATGAATATATGTTTCCAAAGTACGAATAATGGATTACTATGGCTTCCCCCCCATACCGTCCCTCCCACCCACAACCCTCCCCTTTCCCACTCCCTCTCCCCTTCCATTCACATCAACATTCATTTTCGATTATCTTAATATACAGAAGATCAGCTTAGTATACATTAAGTAAGGATTTCAACAGTTTGCTCCCACACAGAAACATAAAGTGAAAAATAATAGATGATTTTTTTTAATGATGATGAAATCAGATCAGACCTAATGTCATGTTTAATCCCAGTGAGAGTCAAGTTGGGAGTTGATAGTTTCTTTTCTTTTCTTTTCTTTTCTTTTTTTTTTTTTTTTTTTTTTTTTTTTTTTTTTTTACAGAGGATCAGTTTAGTATGCATTAAGTAAAGATTTCAACAGTTTGCACCCCCATAGAAACACAAAGTGAAATATATTATTTGAGTACTCGTTATAGCATTAAATCTCAATGCACAGCACATTAAGGACAGAGATCCTACATGAGGAGTAAGTGCACAGTGACTCCTGTTGTTGACTTTACAAATTGACACTCCTGTCTATGGCATCAGTAATCTCCCTATGCTTCAGTCATGAGTTTCCAAGGCTATGGAAGCCCCTTGAGTTCTCCGACTCTTATCTTGTTTAGACAAGGTCATAGTCAAAGTGGAGGTTCTCTCCTCCCTTCAGAGAAAGGTACCTCCTTCTTTGAAGACCTGTTCTTTCCACTGAGATCTCACTCACAGAGATCTTTTGCCAGAGTGTCTTGGCTTTCCATGCCTGAAATACTCTCATGGGCTTTTCAGCCAGATCTGAATGCCTTTAGGGCTGATTCTGAGGCCAGAGTGCTATTTAGGGCATCTGCCATTCTATGAGTCTGCTGAGTATCTCACTTCCCATGTTGGATCACTCTCCCCTTTATTTATTCTATTGGTTAGTGTTAGCAGGTACTAGACTTGCTTATGTGCTCCCTTTGACTCTTAGTCCTTTCATTATGATCAATTGCGAACTGAAATTGATCACTTGGACTAGTGAGATGGCATTGGTACATGCCACCTTGATGGGATTGAATTGGAGTCCCCTGGTATGTTTCTAACTCTACCATTTGGGGCAAGTCAGCTTGAGCATGTCCCAAATTGTACATCTCTTCCCTCTCTTATTCCTACTCTTATGTTTAACAGGGATCACATTTCAGTTAAATTTCAACACTTAAGAATAACTGTGTATTAATTACAGAATTAAATCAGTCATATTAAGTAGAACAGACAAAAAAACTACTAAGAGGGATAATGTATTAAGTTGTTCATTAACAGTCAGGGCTATGCTGATCAAGTCACCGTTTCCCATAGTGTCCCTTTCACTTCAACAAGTTTCCTTTTTGGTGTTCAGTCAGTTGTCACCGATCAGGGAGAACATATGGTATTTGTCCCTTTGGGACTGGCTTATTTCACTCAGCATGATGTGTTCCAGATTCCTCCATTTTGTTGCAAATGACTGGATTTCGTTGTTTCTTACTGCAGTATAGTATTCTAAAGAGTACATATCCCATAATTTCTTTATCCAGTCTACCGTTGATGGGCATTTAGGTTGGTTCCAGGTCTTAGCTATTGTGAATTGTGCTGCAATAAACATTAGGCTGCAGACCACTTTTTTGTTTGCCAATTTAAATTCCTTTGGGTAAATTCCAAGGAGTGGGATGGCTGGGTCGAACGGTAGGGTTATCTTCAGGTTTCTGAGGAATCTCCAGACTGATTTCCATAGTGGCTTGACCAGTTTGCATTCCCACCAACAGTGGGTTAGTGTCCCTTTTTCCCCACATCCTCGCCAGCATCTGTTGTTGGTAGATTTCTGAATGTGAGCCATTCTAACCGGGGTGAGGTGGAACCTCATTGTGGTTTTGATTTGCATTTCTCTGATTGCTAATGACCTTGAACATTTTTTCATGTGCCTGTTGGCCATTTGGATTTCCTCTTTTGAAAAATGTCTATTGAGGTCCTTGGCCCATCTCTTAAGTGGGTTGTTGGTTTTGTTTTTGTGGAGTTTCTTGATCTCTTTGTAGATTCTGGTTATTAACCCTTTATCTGTTGCATAGTTTGCAAATATTTTTTCCCATTCTGACGGTTGTCTCTTCACTCTCCTGACTGTTTATTTTGCAGTACAGAAACTTCTCAATTGGATGCAATCCCAATAGTTGATTTTGGCTTTGACTGCCTGTGCCTCCCAGGTCTTTTCCAGAAATTCTTTGCCTGTGCCAATATCTTGAAGGGTTTCTCCAATGTTCTCTAGTAACTTGATGGTGTCAGGTCGTAGATTTAGGTCTTTAATCCATGTTGAGTGGATTTTTGTGTAAGGTGTAAGGTAGGGGTCTTGCTTCATGATTCTGCACGTGGAAATCCAATTTTCCCAGCACCATTTATTGAATAGACTGTCCTTGCTCAAGGAATTAGTTTTAGATCCTTGATCAAATATAAGTTGGCTGTAGATGTTTGGGTTGATTTCTGGTATTTCAATTCTGTTCCATTGGTCTATCCTTCTGTTTCTGTACCAGTACCATGCTGTTTTGATTACAACTGCCCTGTAGTATGTCCTGAAATCTGGTATTGTGATGCCTCCGGCTTTGATTTTGTTGTACAAGATTGCTTTAGCTATTCGAGGTCTCTTGTGCCTCCATATAAATTTCAGCATCATTTTTTCCAGATCTGAGAAGAAGGTCTTCGGTATCTTGATTGGTATTGCATTGAATCTATAAATTGCTTTTGGGAGAATGGACATTTTGATGATATTGATTCTTCCAATCCATGAGCATGGAAGATTTTTCCATTTCTTGGTATCCTCTTCTATATCTTTCTTTAAGGTTTTGTAATTTTCATCGTAGAGATCTTGAACGTCCTTGGTTAAGTTTATTCCAAGGTATTTGATTGTTTTTGTAGCTATTGTGAATGGGATTGATCTTAGAATTTCTTCCTCAGCCATGGCATTGTCTGTGTATACAAAGGCTGTTGATTTTTGTGCATTGATTTTATACCCTGCTACTTTGCCAAACTCTTCTATGAGTTCCAATAGTCTCTTGGTAGAGTTCTTTGGGTCCCCTAAATAAAGAATCATGTCATCTGCAAAGAGGGATAGTTTGAGTTCTTCCTTCCCAATTTGTATCCCTTTAATTTCTTTTTCTTGCCTAATAGCTCTGGCTAGAACCTCCAGAACTATATTGAATAGCAGTGGTGAGAGTGGACATCCCTGTCTGGTCCCAGATCTCAGTGGAAATGCTTCCAACTTTTCCCCATTCAATAGGATGTTGGCTGTGGGTTTTTCATAGATTGCTTTGATTGTATTGAGGAATGTTCCTTCCAAACCCAGTTTGCTTAGAGTTTTCATCATGAACGGGTGTTGTATTTTATCAAATGCTTTCTCGGCATCTATTGAGAGAATCATATGGTTTTTCTTCTGCAGTCTGTTAATGTGGTGTATCACATTGATTGTCTTGCGCACATTAAACCATCCCTGCATACCAGGGATAAATCCCACTTGGTCTGGGTGGATGATCTTTCTGATGTGTTGTTGCATTCTATTGGCGAGAATTTTATTGAGGATTTTTGCATCTATGTTCATCAGGGATATTGGTCTGTAATTCTCTTTCAGTGCTGCATCTTTTCCCGGCTTAGGAATTAAGGTGATGCTGGCTTCATAGAAAGAATTTGGGAGGATTCCCTCTTCTTCAATTGTTCTGAATAGTTTGAGAAGAATTGGAGTTAGTTCTTCTTTAAATGTCTGGCAGAATTCAGCAGTGAATCCATCTGGTCCTGGGCTTTTCTTTGTTGGGAGGGCCTTTATTACTGTTTCAATTTCTGTCTCAGTTATGGGTCTGTTTAGGTTTTCGATGTCTTCCTGGTTCAATTTAGGTAGGTTGCATGTGTCCAGGAATCTATCCATTTCTGATAGGTTTCCCTGTTTGCTGGCATACAAGTCCTTGTAGTAATTTCTGATGATTCTTTTTATTTCTGTGGTGTCTGTTGTTACGTTTCCTTTTTCATCTCTGATTTTATTGATTTGGGTCTTTTCTCTTCTTTTTTTAGTTAGTTGGGCCAATGGGGTGTCAATTTTGTTTATTTTTTCAAAAAACCAGCTCCTCGTTTGGCTGATTTTTTGTAATGTTTTTCTTGATTCAATCCTGTTGATTTCTTCTCTGATTTTAATGATTTCTCTTCTCCTACTAGATTTGGGTCTGGTTTGCTGTAGGTTTTCTAGATCCTTGAGGTGAATAGAAAGCTCATCTATTTGGTGCCTTTCCAATTTCTTGATGTAGGCACCTATTGATATAAACTTTCCTCTTAACACTGCTTTTGCTGCGTCCCATAAGTTTTGGTATGTTGTGCTGTTATCCTCATTTACTTCCAGAAAGTTTTTGATTTCTCTTTTGATTTCTTCTATGACCCATTGTTCATTCAGGAGCATGTTGTTCAATCTCCATGTGTTTGTGTATGCTCTAGGGATTCCTGAGTTGTTCATTTCCAACTTCATTCCTTTATGGTCTGAGAAGCTGCATGGTATGATTCTAATTCTTTTGAATTTGCTGAGACTTGCTTTATGGCCTAGTATGTGGTCAATCCTAGAGAAGGTTCCATGTACTGCTGAGAAGAATGTATAATCTTTAGCTGTAGGATTGAAAGTTCTGTAGATATCTGTTAGATCCATTTGGGCTATAGTGTCGTTTAAATCTACTGTATCCTTGTTGATCTTCTGTCCTATTGATCTGTCTATTTCTGAGAGTGGAGTATTGAAGTCCCCCAGTACTATTGTATTGGGGTCTAAGTCTCCCTTTAAGTCCGTTAACAAATCTTTTAGATAAACCGGTGCCCTGTAGTTAGGTGCATATACATTGATAATTGTTATATCTTCCTGTTGAATTGATCCCTTAATCATTATGTAGTGTCCCTCTTTGTCTCTCTTAACGGTTTTTGTGGTAAAGTTTATGGTGTCTGATATTAAGATGGCTACGCCTGCTCTTTTTTCATTTCTGTTGGCATGGTATATCTTTTTCCAGCCTTTCACTTTCAGTCTGTATGGATCTTTGTTGGAAAGATGTGTTTCTTGTAAGCAGCAAATAGATGGGTTTTGTTTTTTAACCCAATCAGCCAAACGGTGTCTTTTAACTGGACAGTTCAGGCCATTCACGTTCAATGTGACTAATGATAAGTGGTAACTTTGCCCTGCCATTTGCCAAAGATAAGTTCTAATATATGCTTTGAATTCCCTGTGATCTTTTGCTGTGAGCTTTCCTTCCTTGGTTTCCTTCCTTTACCTTCTTTCATATTGATGACCGTGTTTCTTTGTTTCTGTGTGTAACACATCTTTAAGCATCTTTTGCAGGGCTGGATGAGTGGCAACAAATTCTTTCAATTTCTGTTTGTTATGAAAAGTCTTTATTTCACCTTCATTCACAAATGATAGCTTTGCAGGATATAATATTCTGGGCTGGCAGTTGTTCTCTCTTAGTACCTGGGCTATATCTTGCCATTCCCTCCTAGCTTGTAGAGTTTCTGATGAGAAGTCAGCTGTGAGTCTGATTGGAGATCCTCTGAGAGTAATCTGACGTTTCTCTCTTGCACATTTTAGGATCTTTTCTTTATGTTTCACTGTGGAGAGTTTAATTACAACGTGCCGTGGTGAGGGTCTCTTTTGGTCGTGTTTATTAGGGGTTCTGTGAGCTTCCTGTACTAGGATTTCTCTGTCCTTCTCCAAACCTGGGAAATTTTCTGCTAATATCTCACTAAAAAGGCCTTCTAATCCTTTCTCCCTCTCCATGCCTTCAGGAACTCCTAGAACCCGAATGTTGGGTTTTTTAATAGTATCCTGAAGATTCCCGACAATATGTTTTAGATTCCTAATTTCCTCTTCTTTTCTTTGGTCTGACTGTATCCTTTCCTGTTCTCTGTCTTCTAAGTCCGATATTCTCTCTTCTGCTTCTCCCATTCTGTTTGTAAGGCTCTCTATTGTGTTTTTCATTTGATCTATTGAATTCTTCACTTCAGTCACTATCCCAGTTTCCTGTTGTACTAGTTGTTTCGTTTCATTTTGATTCCTCCTTAATATTTCATTTTCATGAGAGAGATTTTCTATCTTGTCCATTAAGGATTTCTGTAGTTCAAGAATTTGTTTTTGAGAACTTCTTAATGTTCTTATCAATTTTTTGAGATCTGCTTCTTGCATTTCTTCTATGTCATCATCCTCATAATCTTGAATTGGGGTGTCTTTTTCATTTGAGGGCTTCATGGTGACTTCCTTGTTTTTATTACCTTGGTTTTTGCGTTTGTTATTTGTCATATTGGAGATATTTGGTTTCTTCACTGTGGTGCTTTTTCTTGTTATACTATGACTCTAGATTAAGTGGACTGTTTTTGATGGAGCCTTAGGGCTTGAGATGGGTGTGGCCTGAGAGCTCTGTTTGGTGTGCCAAAGGTGACACTCCCAGGTTAGGCGTGGTAAACCTCTCTCTCTCTCTCTCTCTCTCTCTCTCTCTCTTTTTTTTTTGATTCAACAGGGAAGTTATTCTGCACAGCTGAACAAATTTGGAGGTAGTTAGCAGGCAAATGATATACCCACAGGAGCCAGAGATCAGAAGCTCTTTCCCAAGGACCACACAGGGAATCTGTTCGGCCCTTAGAGTGGGCTCAAATTCTCCTTCAGTCTCCCACTGGGTTGCCAAAGTTACGGAATTGTAGCGTCTCTGGAGAGTGCTCACGTGAATTCCGTGAGTTCTCTCCCCCACCGTCTCTTTTTTCACAGTCTCAGTTCAGTAGCACCATAAATTTACTAAGTCCTAATCTCCTGTTAATTCGCCCCACCCAGAGTCAGGTTTTACTGCTAGGCTCAGGGCCGGTGCAGACCTGAGGTCGCTCTGCTTATGACGTATGTCCAAGATGGCGCCTGCTCTTTGTCTTGCTCGCCCTTGAGAGGTGAGCGGAGAGAGAGAAACCCGTGTCCGTACCAGTCACCTTTTTTTTTTTTTTTCCCTCTCTCTCTCTTCCAGTTAGCTTGGTGAAGTCCCCCCCGCCCCGGGGGTCGTTCCCTCTAGTCTCCTCTCTCCGCTTGCCTGCCGGTGTCTCGGGTTATTGAGGTTCGGCTCACCTCGCGTTCCAGCGCTGGTGTGTTGAGTCTGCCGCTGATGTCCCGAACTGTGGGCTCCCACGCTCTCCACGCAGGTCTCTAGAATTTCAATTTATTTTAAAGTAGTCTATAATAATTTGTCTTATATCAATGATTCATGTAAACAAAAAAGTTCCTTGTCTTTTATAATTGTTTTTCAGTTACAGAGCTCATTTTTATTTGTTTTTCTTAGAAATAATAATTACTCCATTTCTTCTGTTGTACAGTTTAAGGAAAGAGAAACATAGCTATTCATGAAGGAGAAAACTAACTTTCTGTTTTTTTTATGTTTTTTTTTTAATTTTTATTTAATGAATATAAATTTCCAAAGTACAGCTTATGGATTACAATGGCTTCCCCCCCATAACGTCCCTCCCACCAACAACCCTCCCCTTTCCCACTCCCTCTCCCCTTCCATTCACATCAAGATTCATTTTCGATTCTCTTTATATACAGAAGATCAGTTTAGCATACATTAAGTAAAGATTTCAACAGTTTGCTCCCACACAGAAACATAAAGTGAAAAATACTGTTTGAGTACTAGTTATAGCATTAAATCTCAATGTACAGCACACTAAGGACAGAGATCCTACATGAGGAGTAAGTGCACAGTGATTCCTGTTGTTGACTTAACAAATTGACACTGCCAAGGCTATGGAAGCCCCCTGAGTTCACTGACTCTGATCATATTTAGACAAGGCCATGGTCAAAGTGGAAGTTCTCTCCTCCTTCAGAGAAAGGTACCTCCTTCTTTGATGACCCATTCTTTCCACTGGGATCTCACTCGCGAAGATCTTTCATTTAGGTTTTTTTTTCCCCCCAGAGTGTCTTGGCTTTCCTTGCCTGAAATACTCTCATGGGCTTTTCAGCCAGATCTGCAGGCCTTAAGGGCTGATTCTGAGGCCAGAGTGCTGTTTAGGACATCTACCATTCTATGGGTGTGCTGTGTATCTCACTTCCCATGTTGGATCATTCTTTCCCTTTTTTTATTCTATCAGCTAGTATTTGCAGACACTAGTCTTGTTTATGTGATCTCTTTGGTTCTTAGTCCTATCATTATGATCAATTGTGAACAGAATTTGATCACTGGGACTAGTGAGATGGCATTGGTACATGCCACCTTGATGGGATTGAATTGGAATCCCCTGGTATGTTTCTAACTCTACCGTTTGAGGTAAGTCAGCTTGAGCATATCCCGAATTGCACATCTCTTCCCTCTCTTATTCCCACTCTTATATTTAACAGGAATCACTTTTCAGTTAAGTTTCAGCACTTAAGAAGAATTGTGTATTGATTACAGTATTCAACCAAAAGTATTAAGAAGAACAAACAAAAAAAATACTAAGAGGGATAACATATTAACTTGTTCATCAACAGTCAGGGTGAGGTCTGATCAAGTCACCGTTTCTCATAGTGTTCATTCTTCTTTAACAGGTTTCCTTTTTGGTGCTCAGTTAGTTGTCACCTATCAGGGAGAACATATGATATTTGTCCCTTTGGGACTGGCTTATTTCACTCAGCATGATGTTTTCCAGATTCCTCCATCTTGTTGCAAATGACTGGATTTCATTGTTTTTTACTGCTGTAGAGTAGTGTGATTTAATGCTATAACTAGTACTCAAACAGTATTTTTCACTTTGTGTTTCTGTGTGGGAGCAAACTGTTGAAGTCTTTACTTAATGTATGCTAAACTGATCTTCTGTATATAAAGAGAATCGAAAATGAATCTTGATTTGAATGGAAGGGGAGAGGGAGTGGGAAAGGGGAGGGTTGCGGGTGGGAGGGACGTTATGGAGGGGAAGCCATTGTAATCCATAAGCTGTACTTTAGAAATTTATATTCATTAAATAAAAGTTTTAAAAAAAAGATTTGCTGCATAATAAAGTCAACTATTAACCTTAAAGCTCCCTTTCACTGGTTCATTCCCCAAATATCTGCAATGGTCAAGATTGTGCCAATATTTAAAGTGGGGTCAAGAACTCTATATATGTTTCCCAAATGGGTGGCAGAAACCCAGTAGGTTGAACCATCACCATTGCTTTCCAGGGTGTGCATTAACAGAAAACTGGAGTATGGTTCTGGATGAAGATATCAAACTCATGCACTGTAATGTAGGATTCAGGCATCTAACTACTAAACCTGCCTGCTCCTCTTATCCATATTTTTAAAATACATATAATATATGAAGAGTAATTTTATTTACTTTTAGTTGTGGATTTAAGATTTTTTTAAAATAGTTATTTATTTATTTGAAAGTCAGAGTTACACAGAGAAGGGAAGAAAGAGAGAGTGAGAGAGAGCACACAAGATCTCCTATCCACTGTTTCATGCCCCAAATGGCCACAATGCTCTGGCTGGAACCAGGAGTCAGGAGTTTCTTTCAGATTCCTCACATGGGTACAGGGGCCCAAGAACATGGGCCATCCTCCACTGTATTTCCAGGCATATTAGCAGGGAGAAGGATTGGAATTGGAGAAGCTAGGTCTTGAACCAGCACCCATAAGAGATGCTGGTGTCACAGTCAGTTTCTTTACCCACTATGCCACAATGCTGACCCCCTGGCTATAGATTTAAAAGGCATGTAACAATAAAAAATAATGTTACATGACAATTTTTGGAATGACTGTTGAGATGGCATTAAGTTGGAAATATTCTGTTTCCCATTTATTAGATAGACTGGATTAAGAGACAAGGAAATGAGACAGGCACTATGGCATAGGAAGTTAATCCTCCTCCTGTGGTACTAGCATCTCATATGGCACTGTTTGGTGTCCTGGCTGCTCCACTTCTGATCCAGTTCCCTGAAAGGGACACTAACCCACTGTTGGTGGGAAGGCAAACTGGTTAAGCCACTATGGAAGTCAGTCTGGAGATTCCTCAGAAACCTGAAGATAACCCTACCATTCAACCCAGCCATCCCACTCCTTGGAATTTACCCAAAGGAAATTAAATTGGCAAACAAAAAAGCAGTCTGCACATTAATATTTATTGCAGCTCAATTCACAATAGCTAAGACCTGGAACCAACCCAAATGCCCATCAACAGTAGACTGGATAAAGAAATTATGGGACATGTACTCTATAGAATACTATACAGCAGTCAAAAACAATGAAACCCAGTCATTTGCAACAAGATAGAGGAATCTGGAAACATCATGCTGAGTGAATTAAGCCAGTCCCATAGGGACAAATATCATATGTTCTCCCTGATTGGCGACAACTAACTGAGCACCAAAGGGGAAACTTGTTGAAGTGAAATGGACACTATGAGAAACAGTAACTTGATCAGCTCTTGTCCTGACGGTTGATGTACAATGTAATACTTTATCCATTTTAGTATTTTTTTTTGTTCTAGTACCATTGGTTGAACTCTGTAATTAACACACAATTATTCTTAGGTGTTAAATTTTAACTGAAAAGTGATCCCTGTTAGGAATTTGGAAAACATTATGTTGAGTGAAATAAGCCAATCCCAAAGGGACAAATACCACTTGTTCTCCTTGATAGGTGACAACTAACTGAGCACCCAAAAGGAAACCTGTTAAAGTGAAATGAACACTATGAGAAACGGTGACTTGATCAGACCTCACCCTGACTGTTGATGAACAGCTTAATATGTTATCCCTCTTAGTATTTTTTTTGTTTGTTCTTCTTAATACTTTTGGTTGAATACTGTAATCAATACACAATTCTTCTTAAGTGCTGAAACTTAACTGAAAAGTGATTCCTGTTAAATATAAGAGTGGGAATAAGAGAGGGAAGAGATGTGCAATTCTGGACATGCTCAAGCTGACTTACCTCAAACGGTAGAGTTAGAAACATACCAGGGGATTGCAATTCAATCCCATCAAGGTGGCATGTACCAATGCCATCTCACTAGTCCCAGTGATCAATTTCTGTTCACAATTGATCGTAATGATAGGACTAAGAACCCAAGGGATCACATAAACAAGAATAGTGTCTGCAAATACTAGCTGATAGAATAAAAAAGGGAGAGAATGATCCAACATGGGAAGTGAGACACACAGCAGACCCATAGAATGGCAGATGTCCTAAACAGCACTCTGGCCTCAGAATCAGCCCTTAAGGCCTGCAGATCTGGCTGAAATGCCCATGAGAGTATTTCAGGCATGGAAAGCCAAGACACTCTGGGGGAAAAAAAAAGACCTAAATGAAAGATCTCCAGGAGTGAGATCCCAGTGGAAAGAACGGGACATCAGAGAAGGAGGTACCATTCTCTGAAGGGAGGAGAGAACTTCCACTTTGACCATGGCCTTGTCTAAATATGATCAGAGTCAGTGAACTCAGGAGGCTTCCATAGCCTTGGCAGATTATGACAAGAGCCTAGGGTGATTACTGATGCCATAAACAAGAGTGTCAATTTGTTAAGTCAACAACAGGAATCACTGTGCACTTACTCCTCATGTAGGATCTCTGTCCTTAGTGTGCTGTACATTGAGATTTAATGCTATAACTAGTACTCAAACAGTATTTTTCACTTTATGTTTCTGTGTGGGAGCAAACTGTTGAAATCTTTACTTAATGTATGCTAAACTGATCTTCTGTATATAAAGAGAATCGAAAATGAATCTTGATGTGAATGGAAGGGGAGAGGGAGTGGGAAAGGGGAGGGTTGCGTGTGGGAGGGACGTTATGGGGGGGAAGCCATTGTAATCCATATTCTGTACTTTGGAAATTTATATCATTAAATAAAAGTTAAAAACAAAAAACAAGCAGGGTAAGATGACTCAGGTGCATGTGCCCCTGCACTCACAGGGGAGACCCAGAGGTGATCCTGGCTCCTGGCTTGGGATTGGCGCATTGTGGCCAATTGGGGAATGGACCAGATGATGGAAGAGCTCTCTCTGTATCTCTTCTCTTTGTCTAAAACTCTGCCTCTCAAATAAATAAATAATAATAGTAACAGATACAAAGAAAATAATAACTGATTATTGGAAATCCCAGAGAAGAGAGAAGGAAGTCCTCACCACAAAAGATCAGGCTAAGACCATCATATTGCAGCAATTCAGGAATCTCAGCTTGTCTGGAATGGCTTCTTATTTATGACAGTGAACACAATGGAGATAGAGGTGAAAGACCTGCACCTGCTGAACCCCAGGTTTTGTATTTAGACTGTTCAATCTGAAGAGTGCTGGTCACTGTTTCATCATCCTCTCCACCTTAACACAAACAGACATAAGTCCCATTTATTATTTGCTACATAAGCAACACCATATACTTTAGCGCTTTGCCTCTTCCAATGTTCAGTCATTTTGTGGAGGAACTTAAGGTTCCTATCAGAGAATAGTTAACTCATGGTCATAGTTGTTATGTCAGAATTAATTCATGTTTAGCTGTCTCATAATGAGTTAGGAGATGCATTTGAAACTGATAAGGAAATAGTTCTGTATTCTTAAGTTCAAAAATTTATAATCATGTATAATTTCCCACTTTACTCAGACATCTACAGGTTATTTCACAGCATAGCTGTGACACTCCCATAAATTGAAATGACTGACTGTTCAGATTGTGTACATAACCCAGTGATTGTGTGGGAAAGACATGTGGAAGGCCAGCACAGGAATATAATTGAGGGTTATCCCAACCATGGTTTAAATTTTCTATCCATAGAGCCACCCACTTGGTACAGTTATGACCTTCTCTCCTAGACATTGGTACAGATGGCCTTGGCTGAGCAAGGATGTCCATCTTTTAGGAGTTAGTCACATTCAAGGATATGGTTATGGATGTCACCAAGGAAGTTCAGGCCCTGCTTGAGACATCTGAGAGGAAGCTGTACAGGACATGATTCTGAAGAACATCTGTTTTATGAGCAGTAAGACATATGGATTCTAATTCAAGGAAGAGTTTTTAGGAAAAAAAATGTAGCATTCACTTATCTAACATTTTAACCCTCAGGTATTCACCCAAGGGAATTAAAAATACATATTATAAAATATTTTCCCAAATCTGCCAGTAGGCAAGGAGACAAGACCAGAGAGTCCTGGATTATATAAAGCAAACGGTCATAAATGAGATTAAAATAAAATCAGAGAGATGTTTTTCAGATATAGGATAGGATTGAAAATTGGGAGACAGATTCAGTTTAAAGTGAACCATGGTTCTTCTGAGGTAAAGCAGGACTGAGGCTTTTAAAATAAAGAAAGGGGGGGATGTCCAGATTTGCATTCTTTGAATACATATAGGATAGGATGAATGCACTGGTTTGAATTGATGCAGGAACTAGCATGTGATTCAATAGTTCAAGCTGCTCTTCTGACATTGACATCTCATACAAGAGTGCAGGTTTGAGTCCTGGCAACTCCTCTTCCAATCTAGATTCTTGCTAATCTGTGGAGAAGGCAGTGGATAATGGCCCAACCATTTCTGTCAACCATATGGAAGACCTGGATGAAACTCCTGGCTCCTGTCTTTCATCTAATTCAGCCCTGATTGTGGAGGGCATTGTGTAGTAAGCCAATAGATGAGTGATTTCTGCTGCTTGTCTTTCTCAGTCTCTCTGACTTTCAAATAAAAACTAAATTAAAAATTAAGGAGTGGCCATTTGACATAGTGGTTGGACCACTGCTTGGGATGCCTGCATCCCATGTCAGAGAGCCTGGGAAAAGTCCCAGCTCTGCTTCTGATTCCAGCTTCATGTTGGTGTGCATTCTGAGAGACAGTGATGAGGGTTAAAGGAGTTGAGTCCATGCCACCTTTGTAGAGACCCAAATTTTGTTTCAGGTTGCTGGTTTGAACTTGGTACTGCCCCAGCTGTGGTATAAAGTTGGGGGGTGAACCAACAGATTTGAGATACACCCCATCTCTACTTTTCAAGTACAAAAATAAAATAATTATTTTTAAAGAGCAACAGGGTTTCAAAACCTTTAAAATAGAAAGATCAAGCTGTTTCTGAAGTATCACAAATATATTCACAAAAAGAAATGCATAGTGAATATTATTCTATTTTTTGTGCAGTCTCCACACAGGCATGTAGATGCTTAGAAGGGGACAAGTTTTACAACTTCGGCCTAATAGGAATTGGGCAAGGTTTAGCTTGCATAATATTTTATGCTGTCCCTGCTTTACTAACATGATATGGATATTGTCATCTTAAAATTTGGTCATTTTAAGAGTAGTTAATTTTGAAATTATCTCAAACTTACAGAAATACCATGAGTCCTATTCATTGAGAATGCCCAGTTATTATCCTTAAGTAATTTTGCCCCTGACCCACCTCAAGCTGGGTCCCTCCAGTGTTCCTTTATGAGAAAATGTGGGCCCTGTATTCTCATCGGAAGCACCCTGGTCCGATGCTGGGCTCTGCTCAGTCTCCCATCTGCGCTATGATGGATGCTATCAACTTGGTATTTAGTGAATTTCTGCTAGATTGATTCACACACAACCTTTTAAGGATTTATTTAGGTGTGTTCTCATGGGAAGGGAAGGAGTGTTGGGGATCCGGAGTCTCGAGGTTGAGACATTTTTGGCCACTGCACCCGACCCATGCCCACCCTTCCTCCCTTCGTCCAGCCCAGCTCTGCAGTGCCGCCTCTTCCTACAGTCTCCCTCCTCAGCTCTCCCCGTGTGTTGAGTGGTCGCTGGGCACCAGGGCTGCTGCAAGGAGCATGCCGGAGGCTGGTCGTGTTGGGTGGGCGGCACTGGTAGCATTCTGAAGTTTACATTAAACTTCTCCCAGTGAAACCCAAGACTTCTGGTCAGGATGCTAAAGTTGTGGCTGAACTGCAGGCACAGCGAGGCTGAGAGGGCAAGGACAGCTCTCATCTGATGAATGGTCCTATATCTCAAACCACTTCTCAAAGAAGTTCCATCCCAGCTTTGAGTCAGGTGCCAACAACTAAGGTTTCAGAGCTAAACCCTAATGTGAAAGTGTGGGGGACTCATGTTACATTTGGAAGCAAGTAGTGCAGCTGTCAGTTTGAGTGCTGCATAGGAGGAGACAGCTGGCCTTGGGGCTAGATGTCAATGGTGATGGTGACAAAAGTCATGAGAATGCAGCATTACCAGACTTAGATGAGTCAAAACAGACATGAATACTTTGGATCTGGATCATGCAGAATACGGATCTCTACCTGAAAATAGTAAAACAAGGAGGAATGAATCTCAACCAGAAAGCCAGGAAGACTCTCAAGAAGTACTTAAAAAAATTGGAATTCTGTTTATCCAGGGAGACTCTCGCTAGTGCCATGTATCTTACATCACAGATGGATGATGATCAGTATGCTCTAATTACAATGGTAGCTAACCTTGACCATATCAAGAAACTCAGTACTAGTGTGGATTTGATTGTTGAAGTGCTGAGATCTTTACTTTTAGTCCAGGTGGATGAGAAGGGAGAAAAAGTAAGCCCAAATCAATCGTTGCATAGTAATATTGGGAGAAATATCTGAATCTATTCCTGTGGAAGAAGTAGAAGCACTATTTAAAGGAAATAATTTACTGAAATTTATAAACTGTGAATTTGCCTATAATGATAATTTATTTATTACATTTGAAACAGAATCTGATGCACAACAGGCTTACAAATACCTGTGAAAAGTCAAAACTTTTCAAGGGAAACCAATTAAGGTGCAGCTAAAAGCAAAGGCAATAGCTATAAACCCACTTTTGCCAAAGAATGGATTTAGATCTCACGACATGAACCTTTATACACAGCCAGGTTACACATCATTTATTTACCTCAAGTATACAGTCCCCGACAACAGTTGCCTCTGCACAGCCTGACTGCCCCCCATTGTCAACAATGCATAGCTATTTCGATCCACCCCTGGTAACTCTATTTCCAAATACTGGATTTATACATGGGTTTTTACGTCTCCAACCTTCAAGCCTGCAGCCTCTCCTCTGACTTCACTCAGACAGTATCCTCCCAGAAGCAGGAAAAAATCCTTTGGCTATTGGAAGAAAAGGGAGAAGTTTACAAGCAGACAAACTCAGTCTCCAACACGACCAAAGCCTCCATCACCAAACTTTGAACTGGGGTTGTCCAACTCCCCCCCATTACCTGGAGCTGCAGGCAATTTGAAGCCAGAGGACTTGTTTGAAAACAGGTTATCTAGCTTGATAAAAGGGTTATCAAAGGAAAGGAGCCTCAATGCAGATGCAAGTAGGAATGTTATTCCTGTAGTGGTCCCCAGAGAGCCCTCACTGCTGGCTTCTTGTGCTGTATCAGCAACATATGAACAATCCCTCTCCCCAGCCCATTTACCTGAGGATCCCAAGGTGGTAGAAAAGCAGAGGGAAACCACAGTGTGGACAGACTGCCTTCTGTCCTTACTACAACTGCGTGTAAATTGGTGCAGGTGAGTGGAGCTGCCACAGAATTGCGAAATCCCAGCTACATGGAGATTTGTCAGAGAACGAGTAAAGAGCTGCCTTCTTCCCCACTGCAACCCCCAAAAGGACAAAAGTCAAATGTTGACAGTTGTAGGAAGGAGGAGAAGAAGCTCACTGCACCTGTGGAGAAATAGAGGAAGCTCCTGCCCTCAAGTCCACTCCCGGAGTCCCCAAAGACCAGAGGGGGCAGCCTGGGCCCCAGCCCTCACCCCCAGCTGTTGGAAAGTGTCTTCACAGAGGACAGAACACTCCCCCCAAGTCTCCTCAGTGAAAATCCTATGTCTGGGAGCGGTTGCATAGAGCTGCATTAGCCACAAATGAAACACTCTTCCCACTCAGTATGAGAATGAGTCGCTGGTTAGGCGCTTGCAGTGTCTGTGAGCCCCATGGAATGCCTGCAAGTTATTTTTTCTTCTGAGAGTCAGATTCTCCCCCTCTTGAAAAAAAAGCTGTTTTTCAGGATTTAATTAGCATAAACCTTATTTTTGGTTGATGGTTAACTGGAGGTGATGTGTAAGTCTGATTTTTTTTCAGGGTAGAAAATGCATTTATCCCAATAGATTTGTGTTTTTTGTTAAGCCTCCGTGTGGTTCTGAATGCAAGCTATATATAGTAAATTTTTCTAAATTAAGGGAACTATGCTACTTTAATTTTTTTAAATCATATTGATCTAGAAGTGTATATCTCAGATGCCCCAGCAGATAGATGAGGGATGGCAAGGGTGGCCTTGGCCTCAAGGCGGAAAGGGGTTGGCAGTGTCAGGTTGCTGACACACTGGCATGGGAGCTGTGCTTTCATCTAAACTGTTAACAAGTGAGTCTAGCATTTAAAAATACATATAAATGTACATATAGGCCTTTTTGGATCCAGTGGGCAGAAAGAACCTGCAGAGTGCACCCTAGAAAAACCTGAAAGCTTTGAGTTTTGACATCCTGCCAGCAAGTAGCCAGCTTCTCCCCTCAATTGCAAGTGGCTACCACCTAAAATCAATTCAAAACATGTGAATAGAACCTAAATGAAAATATACTTTGTTGGCCACTGACACATTGCCAGGATGTTGTATCATGGAGTGGTTTTGATCCCTGTGAGCTGGCTGCTCTGGCTCTTGGCCTAGTGCACCTGCTCCATGCACATTTCTGTTCATGTTCCACTGGCCCTGGGTACTCTCTCAGAAGAGTCCTCATCTTAACTCCATGAGGATGTCTTCCTGAACCTCTGCATCAGCACATGGATTTAAAAGGTATGCAATGGTGAGAGAATGGTGTTTGTGGTTTTATTCCCCTCTTTGGCTGGTAGAGAACAAAAATTGATGCTCTTTTTACCTCCAAGATGAGGGTCTCATTGATCCACTTTTAGAAGTGTTGTACTTCTGAACAAGGATGCACTAAAGTTACCAAGTTTATAATAAATTTAAATATAAATTATTTTGTTTTAAATTGCCTAAAATTTTTCTTTCTTTCTTTATTTACTTGACAGATAGAGTTATATAAGTGAGAGAGAGAGACAGAGAGAAACATCTTCCTTCCATTGGTTCACCCCCCCCCCCCCAAATGGCTGCCACAGCCAGAGCTATGCCAATCTGAAGCCAGGAGCCAGGTGCCTCCTCCTGGTCTCCCATGTGAGTGCAGGGGCCCAAGCACCTGGGCCATCCTCCACTGCCTTCCAGGGCCACAGCAGAGCGCTGGACTGGAAAAGGAATAACTGGGACTAGAACCTGGTACCCATATGGGATGCCAGCGCCGCAGGTGGAGGATTAACCAAGTGAGGCACGGTGCTGGCCCCCAACATTTTTAAGTATCCTAAGCAGCAGACATTAAAATATTTCCTGCTACATGTAACCATACAGTTTATTCCATGAAATGTTATTTAACAAGACTGAGTTTTTTTTTAAAAAAATATTTCCATCCAATATTTAAAGACTTGAATTGCATTTAAACTTGAAAATGACTTTGCCTTAACTTTTGTATAAGACAGCTTAGAGTTCATGGGGACTCACCCCGGGTTGGCATGAGTGGATCAGAATTACTCAGTTACTGTGTGGATATTTTGTCGCTAGCTTGACTGAGTAAGCATACCATAGTACAAGAACTAGCAGTAGTTTTTGTAATATACCTTAAGGATCTTAAACAGTTGATCTTTTTTCCGATTGTTGAAAAGTCCTGTAAATGCAAATAGTTGATACTGTATTAAGTATGTGCACTTTGGGAATGTGCTTTGCTTGTACAGTTGTAAATAATCATAACTTATTAAAAAATGTTCCTGAGCCTAGGGAGATTACTGATGCCATAAATAAGAGTGTCAAATTGTTAAGTCAACAACAGGAGTCACTGTGTACTTACTTCTCATGTGGGATCTGTCCTTAATGTGTTGTCCAATGTGAAGTAATGCTATAACTAGTACTGAAACAATATTTTACACTTTGTGTTTCTGTGTGGGTGCAAACTGATGAAATCTTTACTTAATATATACTAAATCAATCTTCTGTATATAAAGATAATTGAAAATGAATCTTGATGTGAATGGAATGGGAGAGGGAGTGGGAGATGGGAGGGGTGTGAGTGGGAGGGAAATTATCGGGGGGAAAAGCCATTGTAATCCATAAACTGTACTTTGGAAATTTATATTTACTAAATAAAAAAATGTTCCCTACAGAGAAAATTTGATAAAATTATTGATGTATTATAAATGTTGATGTTGAGCTGGATGTAGATATACTTAATGCTGTGGTTTGAATATTATTTTAATTTGTTGAGTTTTTTTTTTCCATTCTCATAATGGTGTGTTGAACTAATTTTGCCTCTTTGCTGCAAAAGGGAAATGGGAAGTTTTATTAAAAGCCATGAGATGTTTTTATACTCTCTTTCAAAATATGGAAATGCATATTAGTCATATTTAATGTGAAAGTACAATATAGTAAGCAGAAACTGGTAGGATCTTTAAGCCAAAATGGAAAATGATCTACTAATTCGAATCATATATTACTAAGTGTTATTATCCTACCAGAGGAAAATGCCTGGTGTCTCTCACTGTTTCCTTCAGAGAAGTAGTCATTATTCAAAGATGTAGAAATACACATATTGCTAATAAGTTTCAAATGCCTGATAAAGGAATGGGAGAATTAATTTCTTGGTAGCTGTCAGATCGCTGGACCGAAAACTCAGAAATAATTGACCTCTTAAAACCAAACCAAGAGATGCTGTAAACACTCAAAGGGCAAGCTCTGAGATCTGGGGCCCTTTGTGTCACTTCTTAGGAGGAGGTGCCAGGGTGTGCTCAGCTATCCCCGTCCCCATGCACCAGTGGGTCTGTAACAGTAAGTCCTTTCCCCAGTGTGTGAGCTTTGCAGCACGATGTGGGTATGATTAGAACCAACTATGGTTGGTTGTTTGCAAGCTAAAAGGCTAGAGCTCAAGAGCAGCATGCAGGGGAACAGTGGGCATGTGGAGTGGCATCATCACAGAGAAGGGGCTGTTCTGGTGGGTTCTTCTGCCAGCGGACGAGGTCAGTACACTGTAATTACCACTTAGCCAGTGACCATCTGTTGTATCCAGAGCCTAAACCTTGCTTAGAAGTGATTTTTATAGTAAAGGTGATACGCCAAATAACTTTTTTAAAAAAAGATTTATTTATTCAAAATCAGAGTAACATAGAGAGAGGAGAGGCAGAGAGTAAGAGGTCTTCCATCTGATGGTTCACTCCTCAATTGGCCATAACATCCAGAGCTGTGCCATTTGGAAGCCAAGAGCCAGGAGCTTCTTCTATGTCTCTCTTGTGGGTGCAGGGGCCCAAGAATTTGGGCCATCTTCTACTGCTTTCCCAGGCCATAGCAGAGAGCTGAATCAAAAGTAGAGCAGCCAGGTCTTGAAGCAGCACCCATAAGTGATGCTGGCATTTCAGGCCAGGGCGTTAACGCACTGCACCACAGCACCAGCCCTGCCAAATAACTATTTAATGTCCAATAAAAAGCCTGTCTGATATTGCTTTTGAGATGTTCCACTCATAAAAAATGGGAGTTTTCACAATAGGAAGCTGTGATGGCACATAGAGACTGTTGCTATTTCACATACAGCTAATGATATGTGGCTTTTGTACATTTTTTACAATTCAACTCATTCTTTTCCCCACCCCCAGCAGTACCTCAAGTTATAGAATCAGAGTTACAACAATCACAAATGATATTTTAACTTGTAAAATTGTGTGATGTTACTTACCGTTTGAAAATATAGAAATAAGGACCTGGCCCCATTTCACCAGACATGAATTTCAAATAGAGTAGTTGTTCTCTTGAGAATTGGTGTCATGATGTTTCTGAAAAGTCCTTCCTGTCATCGCATCACTGGTCACCACTAGTCAGTGGTGTGAATGTTTCATGTTGCTGTATTGGTCAGGATGCCTGCAGTTTACATTTAAAAACTGGTTCAGTGTATTCCAACAGGTGACGAATGTTGCATACCTGTCATTGTGTTGCCTTCAGTGAGTTGTGGGTTTTGGGGGCTTCATAGCCTGTTACACAGAAAGTAGCAGACAATCAAAGATTTAAGGAGCAGTAACAGTTGCCAGTTCACAAAATGGGAGTGTAATATGGAAGCTTTCTTGAGGGTTTTTGTTTTTGTTCTACTTCTTTTCGTTAAGACTGGAATCAAGCTTACATGTAAACTATTGGCAATTTAAGTTTCCTTTTGTGTCATTCAGTGTAAAACTGCCTAATTTGGAAAAAAAAAAGTAGGTTGCGAAAAGTAGATTTAGGCACTGCTTATAAAAGCATTTATTTATTTTCAAGGCATAATGACAATATGAGAGGAATCTATACCTACATCTATATCTACATCTATTTCTCTATATTTCTATATCTCTGTATCACTATCACTATCACTATCACTATCACTATCACTATCACTATCACTATTTCTAGCTATCTACTGGTTCATTTCCAAAAGGAATGCAACAGTAATTTCTTTGTCAAGCTGAAGCTAAGAGGGAGGGACTATATCCTCATCTTTCACATGGGTGGCAGGGGTCCAAGTACTTGGACCATGTTCTGGGCCTTCCCAGGTGCATTCACACTATGCTTGATCAAAAGCAGAGAAGCTGGGACTAGAAGCAGCACTCTGATGTGGAATGCCAGGGTAGCAAGCAGTGGCAGAATTTATTGCACCACAATGCTAGCCCTATATACAAATTGTTATTCCTTTTCGGAATGTGTGGACTCTTACTAAAAAAAATTCTAATATTATGCCAGTATCCCATTTTTTTATATTTTTTTAAATTTTTTATTTAGTTAGTTATTTTTTTGACAGTCAGAGTGGACAGTGAGAGAGAGACAGAGAGAAAAGTCTTCTTTTGCCATTGGTTCACCCTGCAATGGCCGCCGACGCTGGCCGGCGCACCGCGCTGATCCAATGGCAGGAGCCAGGTGCTTCTCCTGGTCTCCCATGGGGTGCAGGGCCCAAGGAGTTGGGCCATCCTCCACTGCACTCCCTGGCCACAGCAGAGAGCTGGCCTGGAAGAGGGGCAACCGGGACAGAATCCGGCACCCCGACTGGGACTAGAACCTGGTGCGCCAGTGCTTCAAGGCAGAGGATTAGCCTAGTGAGCCACGACACTGGCCCAGCATCCCATTTCCTATTAAATTTTCACCCAGTACCTTTGATACTGGATTCCTTATTTTTAATCATCAACATTATGAAAGGTTGGTGTTTTAATTCCCAATATTGTTTCTCTATTCATATTTTGATCTAGCATCAAAGCAAAGGGCTCACTTTTCTTTCCCAGTTATTTTGTCATTATGACTCTATTATTATGAGTTCTTTGATTCTTATCTTGTTAAATGTGTTATAGTCTGAAATTACATGTTCTGATGCTCAAGTTATCCCAGATCCTAGTGGAATCTTCTTCAATACACCAAATTAAGACCCTAATACCTAAAGTTAGTGTAAATACCAATCTAAGAGAAAAGACTCACTAAGTCTTATCTCCCTTCTCTGAATTATATTTCCCTTAAAGGTCCCATTTCTGTCATCAACTCTTGTTAGTAGCTATCATTGAATATTTACAATTCAGCAGTACTCTCCTAAGTTTTCTCTGGAGATCAGCACAGTTCCAGCCATTGTGGCCATTTGGGGAGTGAACCAAAGGACAGAAGACCTTTCTCTCTGTCTATCCCTCTCACTGCCTGTAACTCTACCTCTGAAATAAATAAATAAAATCTTAAAAATAAACCTTTAAATTCCACAGAACACACAATATAACTAAATTGTTTACCAACACAACCTCATTCCTTGATAGTGGCCTAACTCAGAGGAGATGTGTAATGAATACTTATCTCTGGGTAAAAAGTAATGATCATGACCATAAAAAAGATTGCAGTATAGCTCAGCTGAGCAGGTGAAGGATAGCATGATACTGTGAGTTGGTCAATAGCAACACAAAAATACAATAAGTGATTATTTAAGATGCCTGATATTAAAATAGTGCACTCAGAGAATTTCATCATGACAGCTTCCATTTTGGACTACACCTTCAGCCTCTAATTTTCTACAGCATGAGCAGCAGTGTGGGCCATGAAGGATTCTTGCTGGGAGAGATAAGAGGAAACTTCTAGCATCAGTGATGCATACATTAGCAAGACAGAATTTCTGCAAATAATTGAAATCCATAACCATCAGCTTTGTTCAAAACTTTGTTTTCCATGACTGTGAAAGTGAAATTAAGGGAAGAGATTTGAGACAGAATTCTTAAAGATAATGAAAGAAGGTTATTGACTGGTACATAACTTGGCAAACCTGTAGCAGCAGGTTTTATATAAGGAACAGATCACCCATCAACAGCTCACTCACACCATCAATGTGCCCAATCTTGTCTTCTCCTCAGCTTCACCTCCACTCTCAGAAATTTTATTCCTGTGTTAGAATTTAGGCTCTCTTTAGTTCAATTTGAAGGTATAATTAGAGGATATCACTACTCCCAATCTAACTAATACTAGCAAGCAAAAATCCAGTGTCTTCAGTGTCAAACACCTTTCAGTATTATGCAAAACTTATTAAAGGACAGGATACTGGCATTTTTACAATGATGGAATAATAAAAATCGTTAGGGCAATTTATCAGATTTATAATGCACATCAAGAGAAAGTGCTGACAGGGCGTGCAGGTATAAAGCACAATGTGCAATTTGTTGAGTATTGTCAGGGAGAAGTGAAAAAATCAAGATAAATCATGCTGGGTAACAATATATGGGAACAAGAAGAGTTCAGCAAGCAAAGTTCAGCAGAGAAGCACCACATGGAAGTATGGAATCATTGTTTATTCATTGGATGCCCTATTCTGGGTTCACAGTTGGGAGGTAGAAATACACTTGGAGATGCAGAGGTCCTTGATCCTCTTCATGATGACTTCTACCCAATCAAGACAGTATTCTTAGCAATCTCACATGGAAGCAAGTGTCTGTATGCCTTGTCCTCAGCTGTGGGCTCTTTCAATTATGTTTCCACCAGTGCTGGACTTAAGTATCCTGCAAGTGGAGCAGATTTTCTTCTCCAGAAGAGCAGCTGGAGACAACAGTGGGGAATCAGGTGTCAATGATTGTGAAAATTTCATTGACCCTACAGAGCCCTCTAGTGGTGAATAGTCACATTCAAATGATTCATGACCCATGATATATCCCAATGAGGACCCCAGCAATACTCAGACCTCCCAGAGTTAATTAAACTAAACATGCTGTCCTGTTAGCACACCTTCTCTCGCTTGTTATTGAGAGAGGCACTTGGGGACTTAATCTAGGAGAGCTTCCTTGCCAGATGCTTTGACCCCCAAGAGGAGAGTTCTTGAACACAGTAATCCTAAGCCTCTTTTTCCCTGGTCCATGTCCTTGGATGCAATGTACAAGCTTCATGACACAGAAAAAAAAATTAACAAAAAGAAAGAAAGAAAAAAGGAAAAAGAAAGAAGAAAAGCAAAAGTAATAGAGAAAGAAGAAAGAAGAAAGAAGAAGAAAGAAGAAAGAAAGAAGAAAGAAAGAAAGAAAGAAGAAAGAAAGAAGAAAGAATGAAAGAAAGAAAGAAAGAAAGAAAGAAAGAAAGAAAGAAAGAAAGAAAGAAAGGAGGGAAGGAAGGAGGGAAGGAAGGAAGGAAGGAAGGAAGGAAGGAAGGAAGGAAGGAAGGAAGGAAGGAAGGAAGGAAAATTGTGTGGTGGGGCAACTCATGGGTCTACCATAAATTTAAATAAAGTGGGGGCTGGTGCTGTGCCATAGTCATTAAGCCTTTGCCTGTGGCACTGGTATCCCATACATGTGCCAGTTTATGTCTTGGCTGCTCCACTTTTTTTTTTTTTTGACAGGCATAGTGGACAGTGAGAGAGAGAGAGACAGACAGAAAGAAAGGTCTTCCTTTTGCTGTTGGTTTACCCTCCAATGGCTACTGCAGCTTATGCTCTGTGGCCCGCGCATTGCGCTGATCTGAAGCCAGGAGCCAGGTGCTTCTCCTGGTCTCCCATGTGGGTGCAGGGCCCAAGGGCTTGGGCCATCCTCAACTGCACTCCCGGGCCATAGCAGAGAGCTGGCCTGGAAGAGGGGCAACTGGGACAGAATCTGGCACCCCGACCGGGAATAGAACCCGGTGTGCCTGCGCCACAGGTGCAGAATTAGCCTATTGAGCCATGGCACCGGCTGCTCCACTTTCAATCCAGATCTGTGCTGATGACCTGGGAAAGCAGTGGAAGGTGGCCCAAGTTCTTGGACCCCTGTACCCATGTGAGAGACTCAGAAAAATCTCCTGGCTCCTGGCTTTGGATTGGCCCAACTCTGACCATTGTGGCTATTGGGGAGTGAACCAGCAAAGGGAAGGACTCTCTGTCTCTTTCCTGACTGTTTGTCAAATAAGTAAGTGAATTTTTTTTAAAAATAGATAAAGTGAAATTTTTCTGTGTAATTTCTGTTCTATAAAGTAAATCAGAAATTAGAGACTAAGCATAATTGGTTTTCCAAATTTCTATAAATCAAAAATTTACCTCTTGTAGATTCATGCAGTAAAATTTACCTTTTCAAAGAGGAACAAGTTTAACAAGAGGCTTCAAAGATTTTTCTATGATGAGCCAAATTCACTTTTGTCAGAAAAAAATTGTAAATTTTAGGAAGGCTGATTAGAATAAATCAGATATGCCTTCTATTCACATGACTTTGTGAGATTAAGAAAGAGTGCTTTATTTCAACCTTTTTATTTTGGACAGGCAGAGTTACACAGTGAGAGAGAGAGACAGAGAGAAAGGTCTTCCTTCTGCTGGATCACACCCCAAATGGCCACTATGGCCAGCGCTGCACCAATCTGAATCCAGGAGTCAGGTGCGTCCTCCTGGTATCTCACGTGGGTGCAGGGCCCAAGGACCTGAGCCATCCTCCACTGCACTCATGGGCCACAGCAAAGAGCTGCACTGGCAGAGGAACAACTGGGACAGATCTGGTGCCCCAACTGGAACTAGAACCTGGAGTGCCAGTACTGCAGGCGGAGGATTCGCCTAGTGAGCCATGGAACTGGCCTGTTTCAATCTCTACTAGGCTGATGAATATTATCACTTGAAATGTTTTCATTTAAAACCAAATTCTAATTACCAATAATTAATCATTCAAATTAGTACATGATAATATACATTAATTATTTTTCTTTTAGTACATCATAGTGACAAAAGTGCAGTAGTAGCACATTTATAGTCTGTTCTGGAGTCTTTATTAAAATATTTTTTTTCTGTTCTGCTTTCTTAGTTTCTCTTTTAAAAAGTTATTGATTTACTTACCTGAAAGTCAGACTTTTCAGAAGAGAGAGAGGGAGAAGGGGAGAGAGGGAGACAGGGAGAGTATAAAGTACTGTTTGAAGATTACTTTTTTTTTGACAGGCAGAGTTAGACAGAGAGAGAGAGAGAGACAGAGAGAAAGGTCTTTCTTCCACTGGTTCACCCCCTAAATGGCCACTATGGCTGGCATGCTGAGCCGATCCAAAGCCAGGAGCCAGGTGCTTCCTCCTGGTCTTCCATGTGGGTGCAGGGCCCAAGCACTTGGGCCATCCTTCACTGCCTTTCTGGGCCACAGCAGTAAGCTGGACTGGAAGAGGAGCAACTGGGACAGAATCCAGCACCCCAACCGAGACTAGAACCTGGGGTGCCTGCGCTGTTGGTGGAGGATTAACCAAGTGAGCTGTGGCGCCAGCCCTGAAGATTACTTTTACAGTTAATCGTCATAGTACAACACATTAAGGACAGAGGTCCTACATGGGGAGCAAGTGTACAGTGACTCCTGTTGTTGATTTAACAATTGACACTCATTTCTTATGTCAGTGATCAACCAAGGCTCTTGTCATGAGCTGCAAAGGCTATGGAAGTCTCTTGAGTTCACAAACTCTGACCTTATTTACACAAGGCCATAATCAAAGTGGAAGTTCTCTCCTCCCTTCAGAGAAGGGTACCTCCTTCTTTGATGGCCCTTTCTTTCCACCAGGATCTCACTCACAGAGATCTTCCATATAGATCATTTTTTGCCAGAGTGTCTTGGCTTTCCATGCCTGAGAAACTCTCATGGGCTTTTTTAGCCAGATCTGAATGCCTTAAGGGCTGATTCTGAGGCCAGAGTGCTGTTTAGGGCATTTGTCATTCTATGGGTCTGCTATGTACACTATTTGCCATGTTGAATCGTTCTCTCCTTTTTAATTCTTTCAATTATTATTAGCAGGCCCTGATCTTATTTATGTGATCCATTTGACACTTAATCCTATATTTATGATCAATTATGAGCTTAAACTGATCACTTTAACTAGTAAGATGACATTGGTACCTGCCAACTTAATAGGATTTGGAGTCCCACGACCCATGGCAAGAAAATAAGTTTTTCAAATGCTGTTTAATTAAAAGCATATCCATGGGTTTTTGTATATTTTTTCTTATTTAATCTTTGAAGTACACCTGCTACTTATGGATTGAATTCTTAATTCCATGTGAGGAGAAATATAGGTCAAAACTTTAGTAATATAACAAAATTGCCTTGCAAAATATGACAAAACAAGAATTTGCATTCAGGTGTGCTTCTTTTCAAAGCTCAGAATCCTAAACATGTACGTCTTTAGGGGTACATATCAGATGCAAGTTTTACCTAGAATATCACCTTTTAGCTTACTCACACTGTCATTCTATATGACTCATTTATAGTACTGCAAGGGGATTCCCCCTCTATTGGACCCACTTCCAATAATACCAACCTCTTATTCATATTTTCCAGTTCACTGTAGTTATTCATTTAATCATACATCATAAAGACTCTAAACTCTCATTCACCACATCTTCTGGTTAAGGATGTAAGCTTGGTAACTCCAAACATTTGCATATCCTGTGGCTGCATCTGACAGAGCATATGACTAGTGTATTTATACTGGTTGAAATAAACTCATCTTTACAAAATCACTTAATATGTGTATCTGTCTATAGCTAAAAGTTACACAATTTTTTGTCCATGAATACTTCATATCATCATGTGTGGATCGAGTATTTTCACATATTCACATCACCATTCCCTGTTCATGTGTAGTGGATAATATGACATAATGTCTCTACTGATGCCATAAGATTTATACATAGGGCCTGGCACTGTGGCATAGTGGGAAACACCACTGCCTGCAGTGCCATCATCCCAAATGGGAACCAGTTCAAATCCTGGCTACTCCACTTCCAATTCATTTCAATAATAATTTTATTTTGCACATTGAAATCTAAGGGAAAACCCAACTACAACTCTCTCCATTCATCTTTCTTCCAGTTATGATCCTAAGGACATCTATATATTTCCAAGATCAAAGAAAATTAATTTTCTTCCAGTAAGGTGATCACTTAATTATTCTTCAGCTTATTTTCAGTCTTCTCTTATTTTTAACTCAACTTTCTGCAAACTTTTTGAAGTATGCTTCTTATGTTGGTTGCTAAATAATCTCATGGTCCTGGCACTGTGGCATAGTGGGTAAAGCCACTGCCTGCATTGCTGGATCCCATATAGATGCTGGTTCAAGTCCTGCCTGCTTCACTTCCCATCCAGCTTTCTGCTATGGACTTGGAAAGCAGTGGAAGATGGCCCTAGTCCTTGAGACCCTGCAATCACGTGGCAGGCCCAGGAGAAGCTCTGGATCCTGGATTCAGATCATCTCAGCTCTGGCTGTTTGTAGTCATTTGGGGAGTGAACCCGTAGATGGAAGACCTCTCTCTCTCTCTCTCTCTCTTTCTCTCTTTCTCTCTTTCTCTCTTTCTCTCTCTCCTTCTTCCTCTGTAAACCTGCCTTTCTAATAAACAAATAAATCTTAAGAAAATCTTTCCCTATTCTCATTAGAAAACAGACATGAACTAAATTAAAAAAAGATGGGGCCAGTGCTGTGGAATAACTGGTAAGCCTGTTGCCAGCAGTGCTGGCATCCATATGGGCACCAGTTCAAGTCCCAGCTGCTCCACTTCCAATTCAGCTCTCTCTATGGCCTAGGAAAGCAGCAGAAGATGGCCCAAGTCCTTGGGCTCCTGCACCTGCTTGGGAATCCTGGAAGAAGCTCTGTGTCCCTGGCTTCAAATCAGAGCATCTCCAGCTGTTTGCAGCCAGATGTGGAGTGAACCAGCAGATAGAAGACCTCTCTCTCTCTCTGCCACTCCTTCTTTCTCTGTGTAACTCTGATTTTCAAATAAATGAATGAATCTTTAAAAATTTTTAAAAATAAAAAATAATAGTTTCATGGCTTTCTAAAGTTCTGTGCATTTTCCTTCTCTTTTTTCAATTAACATGCTATCCTTCAGAAGCTGGTGTTCTGTTTTGTTTTAAAGATTTATTTATTTAATAGGCAGTATTACAGAGAGAGGGGAAGAGACAAGGAGAGAGAGAGAGAGAGAGAGAGAGAGAGAATATTCCATCCATCCGTTCACTCACCAATGGCTGCTATATCCAGGGCTGGGTCAAGCTGAAGCCAGGAGTCAGGATCTTCATCCAATTCTCCCACATGAGTGCACACTCTCAAGTACTGAGGGCATCTTTCTTTGCTTTTCCAGGCATATTAATAAGAGTTATCAGACATAAAGCAAGCCAGGACTAGAATCAGTGACCAAATAGGATGCCAGCACTCCAGGTAGCAGTTTAACCTGCTAAGCCACATGCTGGCTCTCCATTTTTCTTTTCTCTTTCCTAAAGATGAAAAAATATGTATTGAACTATTTTCAGTCTTAGTCTATTTTGTGTTGTTACAAAACCAGTGTAAAATGTGTAATTTATAGAGGAAAAAGTGTATCTTACAGTCCATACGAGAAGTCCATGATTTAGAGGCTCCATTAGGAGATGGCCATATTCCTGTAACTTAACTTGGCAGGAGCCATCACATGGTGAGAGAGTGTAAGAGATAAAATTCATCACCTCAAGGTCCTTTCAAAATTGGTGTCAATCTATTCCTGAGGTTGAAACAATTGTCTTGGGGATTTTTTAAAAGATTTTGTTTATTTGAGAGGTAGAGCTACAGACAGAGAGGGAGAGACAGAGAGAAAGGTCTTCCATCTGATGGTTCACTCCTCAAATGGTAACAATGGCTGGAGCTTGGCCAGTCTGAACCTAGGAGCTAGGAGCTTCCTCCAGGTCTCCCATATCAGTGTAGGGGCAAAGCACTTGGGTCATCCTCCACTGCTTTCTCAGGTGGTTGAGAGCTGGATTGGAAGAGGATCAGCCAGTACATGAACTGGTAACATATGTGATGCTGGCACCACAGGCAGAGGCTCAGCCCACAGTGCCACAGCACCAGTCCCAGGTATTAGGTTTTCAATACATCATCTGTCTGGGATGATACAAGTTAAAGTCAGACCATTTTAAAAATTATATTCCATTTTTATTACTATTCCAATTTATTTGGCCTACAAGTAGAATTTTTTATTGTAGTTACTCTATTTCACAGCTATTGAAATTAAATGTCAGCTTTTAATTTTTTAAATTTAAGGTAAACAGATTTCATGTATTTCATATATACAGATTTAGGAACATAGTGATACTTCCCACCCTATCCTCTCTCCCACCCACACATCCTCTCTCATCCTTCCTCTATAACTCCCTGTCTTATTTTTCCTTAAAGATCCATTCATTTTTTATTTGAAAGGCAAAGTTACAAAGACAAAGGAAGGGAGAGACAGAGAGAGATCTTCCATCCACTGGTTTACTCCCCACATGGCTGCGATGGCTGAAGATGGGCTGGTCCAAAGCCAGGAGCCAGGAGCTTCTTCCAAGTTTCCCACATGGCTGCAGGGGTCCAAGCCCCTGAGTGATCTTCTGATCTTTTCCAGACACATTAGCAGGGAGCTGGATTGGAAGTGGAGCCTCTGGGACTGAAACTGGGCATAGTTCTCCCCACTACACCAGAGTGTCAGCCCTACTTCTCTTACTTTTTACTATGATCTATTTTCAGTGGATTTTATACTCTTAATATTAACACTATAGTAAGTCAAGAGTACAGCATTGTTGTTCAGCAGTAGAGACAAGGGCTGTAAACAATCATAAAATCTCAAAATGTCAATTTCACTCCTATGCATTCCATATTTTGCAGCTCTATTCGTTACCACAGATCAAGGAGAACATAAGGTATTTGCCTAAATTTAATGGTTTTCAATTGTATTTATTTTGTTGCAAAACAAAGAATTTCATTATATTCTATAGCTGAGTAGTTGTTTATTACACACACACACACACACACACACACACACATATATATATATATATCACAATTTTTTTATCCAGTCATCAGTTGATGGACATCTAGGTTAAATCCATATCTTATCTATTGTTAATTGAGTTGCAATGAACATGAGGATACAGATAGCTCTTTCATATGCCAATTTCTTTTTTTAAAGATTTCATTCATTTGAAATACAGAGTTACAGAGAGAGGTAGAGACAGAGAGAGAGGTCTTCCATCCACTGGTTCACTCCCCAGATGACAGCAATGGCCAGAGCTGCACTAATCTTAAGCCAGGAGCCAAGAGCTTCCTCCAGGTCTCCCATGTGATGCAGGGGTCCAAGGACTTGGGCCATCTTCCACTGCTATCCTAGGCCATAGCAGAGAGCTGGATCAGAGGAGGAGCAGGCAAGACTAGAACTGGCACCCATATGGGATGCCGCTGCTTCAGGCCAGGGCATTAACCCACTGTACCACAGTGCTGGCCCCTCATATGCCTATTTCATTTCACTTAGATTAATTTCCAGGATTGAGATTGCTGAGTCATATGGTATACCTACTTTCAAGTTTCTGAGGTGTCTCCATACATCTTCCACAATAGCTGTGCTAGTTTATTTTCCAACCAATAGTGGATTAAGATGCCTTTTCCCCACATCCTGGCAAGCATTTGTTGAATTTTTATTTCTATATAAGAGGCACTCTGACAGGGGTGAGGTCAAACCTCATTGTGGTTGTGATTTGTATTTCCCTGGAGACTAGCGATATTGAGCATTTTTCACTTGCCTGTGGTTTTTAAAATTTTCTCTTTTGATAAGTGCCTGTAGAGCAGCTCACACTGATTGCCCAGAGAACCAGCTGTACCCTGTGCCCTCTTATGCAGTCACAGAGTTTCCACAGTCTCAGCACACAAGGTTCCCACTGTCAATGGGTGCAGAGGATTTGCTCCACCTTGCTAGACTCTCATTCACAGAGAGGCAGAGACATTCCCAGAGCACTGGAGCCTGTGACATGTTGAGAGATAGGGGGGACCTCAGTAATATGTGGGTGCACAGACTCTAGTCAATTTACCCAGCCATGCTCAAAGTCAGTGGGAAACATGGAGTTTTCCTTCTGTTAGAATCTCTGGATCACACACATGCACAATAGCCACCAACCAAATGCTTCCTTCCCCCTACCAGTTGCAAGTTGCATGCATTCAAGTTGCTGCCACTGGTACTGTTAGAAGATGGTGTCTTGTCTCAGCCAAGTGCAGGGCACATGCACAAGAGCTTCTGCATCTGCTGTTTATGTCCAAAATGGTGCCCACCTTCTCCAAACTGATTGTTGGGCACCATTGCTTAGTGATTGTAGTGAGAGAAACATGCCCCCTTAGTTTTTTACTGGGTCAGTGGGTACACTTTCCCCATCAGAGCTCCAGGCCAGACTCATTTCAAAGTCTCCCTCTGTCTATATTACCAGTGGTAGGGGTTGCTGCAGTCTGATCTCACCTCACTCTCCAAAGCTGGTCCTTTCTCCTCCTCTTGGCTGCTGGCATCATGTTGTGTCTGTGTTCATGCTGCATGTCTGCATCTTCCACACTGATCCATGGTGTTTCTCTCCTGTAGAATTTCCACCACAGTTTTCTCTAACTCTTCCCCAACAATGTACTTCCAACATTTTTTGAAACTAGTTACCACTAGTATATACCCTTCCCTATTCCACCATCTTGGAATCCTGCAACATGCGAGATTTTTATGGAATTTTAGGAATATAAAATCCAGAGATACTGTATTGAAAAATGCTAACATGGAATCCCATGGGTACCTCTGTATTAAGAAGAACAGAGCTAATATCATTGAATTATTTTTCCATTGTTCAGTTGTTGGTGACACATGATCTTTCTTTGGAATTCTGTAATTTATTTGGATAAGAATTCTTAAAATTATGTTATCTTTACTAACTGTAATTTTTTTACAAATTCAATAGCAAATGAATGTCTTCATGAAACTAAGTTGTGTTTAATCTTTACCAATTAATACACTGTGAGTGCCCTTTCAGGAATGTCTTTCCAGCCTGTAACCATGGGTAAAACACTACTCTTGCAGAGGGAGGTTTATTGTTTTTGTTCTTCCAGCTTATATATCTGTTATTCTGTATATACATTTCTTTCATAATCTTGTTTTGCACAGTAGAATGTTGGTACAATCCTGACCAGTTCTCCCAATACCACCTTCTTTCACTTTCTCTTCCAGATATAGTTCCATTGACTTCTACATGTCTACATGTTTCTCAGACCAGAGAAATTAATATATCTCAGTGACTTGCTTACTTTATCATTCCTCAGCACATTTTACATTATGCTTTAGGACCTTTATGAAAATTTGTTAATTAAAATGGAAAGGCAAACACAACATTCATCTTTAGAGAATGCACATGAACAAGATAAAGTTGGCATGGTTATAAGACAATATAGCCATGTAAGCTGAGAGCAAATTAGTATCTTGTCTTTCTCCCATCCATGTTCTAACCAGGCCTGACCCATCTTAGTTCTCAAGATCAGATGAGATTGGGGGTGGGAGGTTCAGGGTTGTATGGCTTTAGACAGTCTCTTGTCTTTCTGATGCTATAGCAAAAAGATATATTTGTTACATTTCAAATTAAAAATTAAGAGGAAATTTACTAAATACTTAGGAGATGTATTCTGAAACAGAACCTTTATGAGTCATAAAGATGATGTTGTGCATAATGTTTTAGTTCAAGGCTGGAAATAAACTCTCAATATGCTGCAGAGTCAAGAATTACCTAATGTTAAAACATAAACAGGGGCCAGTGCCATGGCTTAGTTGGTTAATCCTCCACCTGTGTGCCAATATCTCATATGGGCACTAGAACCCATATGGGTTCTAGTGCTGGTTTCTCCTCTTCCAGTCCAGCTTTCTGCTGTGGCCCAGGAAGGCAGTGGAGGATGGCCCAGGTGCTTGGGCCCCTGCACCTGCATGGAAGACCAGGAGTAAGCACCTGGCTCCTGGCTTCAGATCAGCACAGTGCCATCCATAGCTGCCATTTGGGGGCTGAACTAATAGAAGGAAGCCTTCTCTCTCTCACTGTCTAACTCTACCGGTGAAATTAAAAAAAAAAAAAACATAAACAGGTTGTTTAGGTTATTTTGCAATTGCTGAAACAGAATGATCTTTGATAGCTTTTTGGAGCCTGTACTTATATATAGATAAGACGAGAAGTGTGTTGAGGGCAGAATCTATTGTGTGGCCTTCAATAATTCTCTATGCATTTCTCTCAGTCTATTAATGTAGGTTGCACAGACACTTTTTAATGTTATATTTTCAGGGAAATCATTCTATTATACATTTGAATTTTAAGCTACTCAAATTAGTCTTAATTGAAGCCCTGAAACACTTACCAGTAACATAAATTATAGTCAGTGCCAAAGGCTATTCCCTAATCATTGCATTAATTGAATCTTTTGTCATGTCTAAAAAATATTTTTACCTTCAAGAGAAAGGGAGCTAGGTAGGATGAGACATATAGGTAGAGAGAACACTTTTTGCATCAATTCATTCCTCCACACCCACAGCAGTCAGACCTGAGCCAAGAGTGAATACAAGAGCCAGAAATATAGTCCCAGTCTCTCACAGGTGTGATAGAAGCCTAATTAATTGATTCTGGAAGTCACATCCAGGTACTGTAAAGTAGAACTAGGGTATCTTAATAGGCATCATAGGCCAGCACCGCAGCTCACTAGGCTAATCCTCAGCCTGTGGCACCAGTACTCCAGGTTCTAGTCCTAGTTGGGGTGCCGGTTCTGTCCTGGTTGCTCCTCTTGCAGTCCAGCTCTCTGCTGTAGCTCAGGAAGGCAGTGGAGGATGGTTCAAATGCTTGGGCCCCTGCACCCATGTGGGAGACCAGGAGGAAGCACCTGGCTCCTGGTTTCAGATTGGCACAGTGTGAGGACTGTAGTGGCCATTTGTGGGTGAACCAATGGGAGGAAAACCTTTCTCTCTATCTCTCTCTCCTACTGTCTAACTCTGCCTGTCAAAAAAAAATAGGCATCATAACCACTACACTAAATGCATAATGCCCATTCAAATATTTTTCTTTGTCATATTTGAAAGTACTATATATGATTTTCCCCTGGTAATTCCTCTGTTTCTATCAGAACTCCACTGATGGTTTCTTGTATTTTCCTCCTGAAACCATTTGCATTCTCCTTAACATTACCCATCTAGTTATTCCCTCTAATCTCCCATTCTTTCCAATCTCTGATACTGCCTGACTGATTTTGCCATCTGTAACCAGACATTCTCTTTCCAGTATGAACGTCTTCCATGACCTTTAGACTATAGTTTCTTCTCCATCTTGAATGCTTCTTGGTAGCTGTTCAAATAATACCTCACACTTGACTAATCTCAAATGAAACCTGCAGCATTCATTCTTTTTCATTTGTATATGGTAGTAGTACAAGCCAGCCATGAGTTAAATCAACATAACGGGATTTTTGTTGGATTACTCATTTTCTATCAGGTCTAATTTCAGATCTTTCTGTTTCTTTGTCTTTACATTTGTAATCTTGTTTTTTCATTACTTGATTTTATTTTTACACTAGGTGGACAGAAAGCAATCCTCCTTAATATAGTTGACAATTAGCTTCACTCAGAACATTTTTGGCAATGCACGTTAAAAAATTCATCTTACAAATTGTTCTGCAATCCAAATATACAACAACTTGAAAAATGATATTTAGAAAACAAAAGCCAATGTAAAAAGACAGATTAAAGGCTATGGAGATGTACCTGGACTCAAATTGAGTTTTGCCAATTGCTGTATGTTGTCATCTTGCTTACACCTGGTCCCCATGACAGTCTGGTTTATCCAATCTCTGAACTGCAATTCTTCCTGTTCCTTTATGGGTCTGAAGACTCTCATTTCCTCCTTGAATGACTTTGCATCCCTGTCTTCTGCTGAGAGTTGGGACAATGTTGGGTTGCTGGTGGAACCAAGCCCACCACAAACTATAAATGTACTCTTCCTGACCAATGACTTGACTGAGCAGGTGATGGAGGAGGCTCTGCATAAGAAGGCACATCTCATCTTTTCCTACCTTCCACCTATCTTCCTACACATAAAGCCTATTACCTGGATGTCCTGAGAGGAGCACCTGGTGTTCCGGGCTTTGGAGAACAGAGTTGGCATCTACTCTCTTCACACAGCCTATGATGCTGCACCCCAGGGATTGAAAAACTGGCTTTCCAAAGGTCTTGGAGCCTGCACATCCAGGTATATATATCCTTCCAAGCTATCCTGTAGAGGGAACCACTGAGTACAATTCAACATTAAGAATACCCAAGATATGGACAAAGTTGTGTCTGCAGTGAGAGAAGCTGAAGTTTTTCCTGTTATTTCTTTTTCTGCTAGGATTGATGAGGAGAAAAATAAGGATCAGCCTGAATTGTACTGAGGAGACTTTGATGCAGGTGGTGGCTCAGCTCTCTTAAAATGGATAACTTTACCAGAGAACTGAAATTCTGTCACTGCAGAAGCCTTTGCCCTACATACTGGAATGGGTGGATCATGCACCCTGGATGAATCTGTTGCCCTGGCAACCATAATTGAGCAAATCAAAAGAAACCTCAAACTAACTCATATTCAATTAGCTCTTGGGGTAGGAAGGACCTTAGCATCATGAGTCAAATCTGTGGCCCTGTGTGCTGGTTCTGGGAGCAGTGTCCTGCAGGGTGTGGAAGCAGACCTGTACCTCACAGGAGGGATGTTCCATCATGATGGTCTGGATGCTACTTCCCAAGGAATAAATGCCATCCTCTGTGAACACAGTAACAGTGAATGAGGCTTTCTTTCTGACCTTTGTGATATGCTGGGTGGGTGCCCACTTGGAGAATCAGATTAATATTATCCTGTCAGAAGCAGATAGGGATCTTCTTTGTGTGGTATAAGGCATACAGAAACATCAAGGTGATACAACCTACAGATTGCATCTCCACTCCTGTGGATGTGTAACATGAGTCAGTGGAGTCAATATATCTTTCTAGAAGAGTATCTTAAGATGTATGAGGATGCTTCAAAAAGTTCATGGAAATGTTTATTTTGAGAAAACTCCATAGATTTAAAAAATTCACAAAATAAAAACTTTTAACTCCATTTTCTGCAAACCTTTTGAACTGCCCTTATATTATCTTTCTAGTTTATCTGGTTCAACAAATGTTTTCTAGTTCATACTGATATAACTGAACTACTATAATGAAGAGCAAATATTAAGAAAGATCAACTAAAATCAGTTTACTAAAGTTTCTGGGGAAGTAACCAAGTAATTCTTTCCTTAGTTTAATTATAGTTGGGATATGTTAACCTAGATATCTCTGCCATTGGTTAGTTTTAAAATGTCCTTTAAAAACTTGGAATTGAACACCTATTTTTAGGCAGTAGCCAGTTTGGGATGATATGGTCTGTCTCTGTGTCCATGTTCTGTAGATCCACCTAAACTTCAGTCTTTCACCTCAGTTTTAGAATCAACATGAGATTTATTAGGAGGAATTTTTTTAAAAAAATATGATTGCTATTCATGTTACTATGTCTTTATTGCTTTTCGTTTTATAAAAATAAACCAAATTATGGAAAACATTATGTTGAGTGAAATAAGCCAATCCCGAAGGGACAAATACCACTTGTTCTCCTTGATAGGTGACAACTAACTGATCACCAAAAAGGAAACCTGTTAAACAGAAATGAACACTATGAGAAACGGTGACTTGATCAGCCCTCACCCTGACTTTTGATGAACAGCTTAATATGTTATCCCTCTTAGTATTTTTTTTGTTTGTTCTACTTAATACTTTTGGTTGAATGCTGTAATCAATACACAATTCTTCTTAAGTGCTGAAACTTAACTGAAAAGTGATCCCTGTTAAATATAAGAGTGGGAATAAGAGAGGGAAGAGATGTGCAATTCTGGACATGCTCAAGCTGACTTACCTCAAACAGTAGAGTTAGAAACATACCAGGGGATTCGAATTCAATCCCATCGAGGTGGCATGTACCAATGCCATCTCACTAGTCCCAGGGATCAATTTCTGTTCACAATTGATCGTAATGATAGGAATAAGAGCCAAAGGGATCACATAAACAAGACTAGTGTCTGCAAATCCTAGGTGATAGAATCAAAAAGGGAGAGAATGATCCAACATGGGAAGTGAGATACACAGCAGACCCATAGAATTGCAAATGTCCTAACAGCACTCTGGCCTCATAATCAGCCTTTAAGGCATGCAGATCTGGCTGAAAAGCCCATGAGAGTATTTCAGGCATGGAAAGGCAAGACGCTCTGGGAAAAAAAAAAAAAACACCTAAATGAAAGATCTCCATGAGTGAGATCCCAGTGGAAAGAATGGGTCATCAAAGAAGGAGGTACCTTTCTCTGAAGGGAGGAGAGAGCTTCCACTTTGACCATGGCCTTGTCTAAAAATGATCAGAGTCAGTGAACTCAGGGAGCTTCCATAGCCTTGGCAGCTCATGACAAGAGCCTAGGGTGATTACTGATGCCATAAACAAGAGTGTCAATTTGTTAAGTCAACAACAGGAGTCACTGTGCACTTACTCCTCATGTCGGATCTTTGTCCTTAGTGTGCTGTACATTGAGATTTAATGCTATAACTCGTACTCAAACAGTATTTTTCACTTTATGTTTCTGTGTGGGAGCAAACTGTTGAAATCTTTACTTAATGCATGCTAAACTGATCTTCTGTATATAAAGAGAATCGAAAATGAATCTTGATGTGAATGGAAGGGGAGAGGGAGTGGATAAGGGGAGGGTTGTGGGTGGGAGGGACGTTATGGGGGGGAGACCATTGTAATCAATATTCTGTACTTTGGAAATTTATATTCATTAAATAAAAGTTTAAAAAAAAATAAACCAAGTTATAACATTAGTCCAAGCCCTAATCCTTACCTGGCCCTAGCCCTAGCCTTAGTCCTAGCCCTAAGCCTAAACCTAATCCTAGACCTAAACTGATTCTGAATCTTAATACTAAGTCTATCCTTACACAAAGCATTAACCCTAAATTTGGGCCTCATCTTACCCATAACCTTACCTTAACTCTATACTTAGCCAAAATCCTAATTGTATCCCAACATGGTGTTTTAACCCAATCTAAACTCTAACACTAGCACGAATCCCATCCCTATCTTTAGCCTTAATAACTCAAGCATTAACCTTAATCCTAATCTGAGCCCCAACTCTAACCCTAACACTAATACCAAAACTTAAACTTAACCCTGCCTTAACCCTAACCCTAACCCTGGCCTAAAACCTATCCATAGTCCTAACTTTAACTATCACACTAGCTCTAACCATAGTCCTAACTCTGGCTCTAACTCTAAAATTTACCATAGAACTAAATATAACCCTAATCTTAAACTAATTTTAAATCTCACCCCAACACTAGTCCTACCTTTCTGCTTAGGCCTAACCCTAAAACAAACTAGCCTTCAGTGTGAACTTGACCATAGTCCTGATGCTAACTTTAATGCTATATCTAACACTAGCCTTAAACTAACCATCATACTAACCAAAGACTAAGCCTCATCCTAGTGAGGATGACCCTAACTTCAACTATAACTGTATAATATATATAAACACAGCTCTCTCTACATATTATATATATAGATATATAACCACATATAACCATATATATTTATAACTATATATATAAAATATATTATATATTATATATGTAAAATGTTTATAAAACCACAGCTCTAACTCTATCTCTAGCCCTAAACCTAAACTTATCCCTAATCCTAGCTCTATCCCTAGGCCTAACAATAGCCTTCACCCTATCTATAACTCTAATCACAAATCTAATGTAAATATAACCCCAGTCTTAGACCTAATCCTTATTCTAACCCTAAGGCTAAACATAACTCTATGTGTAGCCCTAACCCTAAACCTAGCCCTAACCATAACCCTAACCATGGCTTTTAATCTAACCTAGACCTAAGCCTAAACTTAACAGAACCCTAATCCTAAAACTAGCCCCAACTCTTGCTATAAGCCTAATACTAACACTGACACTAAATGTAAACCTAGCTCTAAATCTTACCCTAACCACAACCCTAACAATAGCCTTAATAATAATGCTCATGCTAAACCTTAACACCAATCCTAGCTCTCATCCTAGTCCTAATAATAACCCTAACACTCATCCTATATCTAGCCCTACACTTACTTCTAACCCTAAATGGCAGAATTTGCATTCACATGAACTGTCAGGGTTTATATACATTTGAATAACTGAAATACTCAGAGAAACAGAGAGCCCAAGCCCTTTTGTGTTTGAATGGTGCCATCATTAGTCACCAATTCTGAAAATATCCCATTTTCAAGCAAATTTTTGTTAAACTTCTAGGTGTCACTGTGGTGATACATGTGGAAGGCTTGTGGCTTAGTTTGAGAAAAAACCGCAACTTGGCAAAAAAAATTCAGAAAACATCAGTCAGTTATTGAAGTCTAATAGAGGCTTTATGAATAACTGCCACGGATTGGTCCTTCAGTCCTAGTGTAAAATTTGTAAAAGGAGGAAAACAGACAAAATGCTGAAAATGTATCATTTGACACATATTAAGTGGAAAAATCAAATATAGAAGGCAGATCAAATGAATTTTTATTGTCTACAAATAAAAAATGAGCTGAATGCCACAGTGGCTGTGCTTTATGATTAAAGATAATATCTGAGTAGTACTTGTGAAAATAAACTGCACCCTCTAAGCAAAGCCTGGAAAAGTGATGTTCACAGTCAAGCATTTAGATGTAATGGCTAAAACACTGCACAGAAAAAGAAAACCTTGGATTTGATCCCAAGTCCAGTTCTAGATAACTCTTCAAACCACAAAAGAGAAAACAGGCATTTTGCATTTTTCCCCATCAGAATAGTAGCAAAATATGCAGTCATGGGAGCAGGGAGGAAGGGGAAGACTGAGAAACAGCAAGCAAACCTAAATCTGTTTGTGATTTAATGGTGCTGTGACTTTGCACCTGTTCTCAAAACTGTCTATTTTAAAATAAGTTTATCTTTTTATCTTCTTGTGGTGCATTGGCTTTGGGAAGTGGGTTGGCATGGGGACACAGGAAGTCACCTGGACCATTGGCCACCTTGTGGGCTGCCTTAGATGCTGGAACTGAAGGCATCAAGATCAGCAATGGTGTCCAGCTCTGAGATTAGACCCAAGAATTCTGGAGCTGCCTGAGGTATCTCAGCTTCCAAGCAGGTCCTGGAGGCTGGGGGTGCCTCATCTTGCCAGGCTCTGCCAGATTTCCCCAGGTGCCAAAGTCTGTGCTACAGGATAGGGTGCTGATGCCTCCCTGGCCCCACTCCTGGCCTTCTCCTACCACTTGCCTCATAGCAAGCAGCGCTGGTTTCTTTAATGGATTCGCTATTGTGTACATGGCAGTTTAATTTTCTGACTTTGTGTTGACTCTGAAAACAGATGCGATGGAATTATAGAGATTTACTATATTTACCCAGAGTAAATGAAATGCTGTTTATAAAAATTCACCTGAGTGTTTATTTCAAATGCATAATTCAAGGTTTAGATGGTTTCATTTTTAGATGCTTAATTTTGGTAGCAACCACAATATTTTGACAAAAATATTTGTAGAAATTTCTTTCAACCATGAATTCATATAATACAAAGTGTGTGTTGTGACTGATGTTATCATTTGCTGCTCACACTTGTTTCCATTACAGAAAAGATTCCTTTTTTGCAACATTTTATGTTTTCAGGTGGGAATGCTGCTTTCATTTTATAACCACAATGCTTGGGGCAAGGGCCAGTAATGGGAGGAGTGAAGAAATGCTGAGATCCCTTTCAATGCCAGCTCAGTAAAATAGAATAAACAGGAAATCAGATGTCATTTAAGGAATTTTTTCCCAAATGTACAAGATTTTATTTATATAATATATTTTATTAGATTTATATAATTTTATGTTATATAATATTCACTATAATATTATATTATATAATATTTATTTTATTATATATATAAGAAAAGAACAAGCACTTGCCAAAAACAAATACCGTGCCAATTTTAAGTGATTTGGAGTGCTAGTTTGTTGTGTTTTATATCTCAGCATATCAATTATATTCTTTTGTATGCATCAAATATTACATAAGAATGTAAAATGGTCTTTACAAAACAGAAGTAAATATAAGAAGAGTAAACATTACTAATATGCAGCAGTACATATTTATTATTTGCAAATGGTTCAAAGCTTACAAGGCCCATTATTAATAGGATAACCACACATGTGAATTATGACTTAGCAACATAGAGTGTAAAGGAAGTGACATATTTATATTAAAATACACATGCAAATGCATAACAGTCTCTCTCAAGTGCTCAGCATAGACTGCTTCAGAAGCAGGAGGCATGAAGCTGTAGAAGTTTGAATGTACACAACATACGGAAATCTCTCAAGCATAAAAACTGCACCTAATTTGCCATAATAGTTTCTTTCTTCAAGTATTTGTATCTGAACTCAAGCAAAGAAAATAATGAACAACAATGATTTTCATACTATGAAAATATAAACAGTTTAACAGTTGCAAAAATCTTGAAAAACATGGAGTTTATGAGAATGAAAAATGTATTTCATAAAAAAGGCCATAGCAGATCTATTTCATTGTGGCTCTACTTTTTTTTTTTTTAATTTAATTAATTTTTTTTTTTAATTTAAGATCTCTCTCTCTTTTTCTTCCCTCTCCCTCTTTGTAACTCTGCCTTTCAATTAAATAATTAAACCAATCTTTAAAAAAAGATGGACAGATATGCTGCACATACCCAAAGGAATAGATACACAAAGGCAGAACATTGGATACATGCAATCTCCAAGTGCAGGATTTGACTGATATTGAACAATCAGTGGTAGGATGACAGCTGCACTGCAGTTATTTTCAGATCAGTGGCAACCCTCAGTTCCACAATGCAACTTGCAAAAGTTAGAAGTTAGAATTGTCTTTTCCCACTCAAGGATTACCTGAGCTAAGAGGGAGGATCTTCAAGCACATGTAGTCATCATTCAATTTCAAAGCCAGAGTTTTAGATGCTGAAGTTAATCTGAAAGATGTCAGACCCTTTTAGCTTCTTAGGGAACACACACTATATCTTTATTTTTTTAAGAAAGCTTTTATTTAATAAATATAAATTTCATAGGTACAATTATTGGAATATAGCAATTCTTTCCCCCATACCCACCCTCCCAACCCCAGGTTGTCCCACCTCCTACTGCCTCTCCCATCCTTCTTTGATGGCCCCTTCTTTCTACTGGGATCACACTCACAGAGATCCTTCATGTAGATCATTTTTTTGCCACAGTGTCTTGGCTTTCCGTGCCTGGAATGCTCTCATTGGGTTTTCAGCAGCTCTATGCTTTTTTATTTATTTATTTATTTATTTATTTATTTATTTGACAGGCAGAGTGGACAGTGAGAGAGAGAGACAGAGAGAAAGGTCTTCCTTTTGCCATTGGTTCACCCTCCAGTGGCCACTGCGGCCAGTGCGCTGCAGCCAGCAGACCGCGCTGATCTGATGGCAGGAGCCAGGTATTTCTCCTGGTCTCCCATGGGGTACAGGGCCCAAGGACTTGGGCCATCCTCCACTGCACTCCCTGGCCACAGCAGAGAGCTGGCCTTGAAGAGGAGCAACTGGGACAGAATCCGGCACCCCGACCGGGACTAGAACCCGGTGTGCCAGCACTGCAAGGCGGAGGATTAGCCTAATGAGCCACAGTGCCGGAAGCTCTATGTTTTTAAGAATTATTATTCTCGGGGCCAGCGCTGTGGCACAGTGGGTTAGTACCCTAGCTTGAAGCGTTGGCATCCCATAGGGGTGCTAATACAGGTCTCGACTGCTTCATTTCCAATACAACTCTCTGCTGTCGCCTGGGAAAGCAGTAGAAGATGACCCATGTCCTTGGGCCCCCACACCCATTGGGAGACCAGAGGAAGCTCCGGCTCCTGGCTTCAGATCAGCACAGCTCCAGCTGCAGCGGCCCTCTGGGGAGTGAACCAGTGGATAGAAGACCTTTCTCTGTGTTTCTCCTTCTTTTTTTTTTTTTTTTTTGACAGGCAGAGTGGACAGTGAGAGACAGAGAGAAAGGTCTTCCTTTGCTGTTGGTTCACCCTCCAATGGCCGCCACGGCTGGCTTGCTGCGGCCGGTGCACTGCGCTGATCCGATGGCATGAGCCAGGAGCCAGGTGCTTTTCCTGGTCTCCCATGGGGTGCAGGGCCCAAGCACCTGGGCCATCCTCCACTGCACTCCCTGGCCACAGCAGAGGGCTGGCCTGGAAGAGGGGCAACCGGGACAGAATCCGGCACCCCGACTGGGACTGGAACCCATTTTATGGATACCAATGTGTGCCATACCACATTTTTCAAGTGGAAATTCAAATAAAACTTTCAAATCTTTAATTACAAAATAAGGTTTCTTTCTGCTTTTTTTATTTTATTTTTAAGTAACTCAAAATTTAAATATAATTAAGAAATTTTATATTTGACTAGGGTAGAATTACCAAGTTGTTAAGTTTTTCAAACATTTTATGCTATCTATAAACCTAATCAAGATGATAAATAGTATACATAACACATATTTGGGATTTTGAAGAAGTCATTTTATTCTTTAGCTTTAGATGCGTATCATTTAGTACCTTGATCTGCCTTTTACTGCTGTATATTCACTTCATAGTTTAAAAGCTTTGAAGTATTGCCAATATAATTTGTAACCATTATTTAAGGATTAGAAAACACAGATAAAGTAAAATTAGATTGTGTATGATTACGTCACTCAACAATGATGACTGTGAAAGGCTGCCTTTACGATTTGTCTCAAATATCCTTTTCCTTTACTCCTTAACTCATTCCAGTAATTTCCACTCCCCTGACCATTCAAAATTTGTTCTCTCCAGGTTGACAGTGATTTTTATAAAATTAGAGATCATTTCTTCAATGTCATTTAATGTAACCTGTCAGTAGTATTGTTCTCAACGGAACACTCTTCTCCAAAATAGCTTCCTCATTTTTCTTCCAAAATATTTGCATCCAAGGAGTGATTTTAGCTCATTTGTCAAATGTTAGTTGGTTGTCAATGTGTGTTTTCCATTCTGGGGTTTCTATTCTGTCCCATTTGTTTACATGTCTATTTTTGTTCCAGTACTAGGCTGTTTTGATTACAGCAGACCTCTATTATGTCTTGGAATCTTGTATTCTGATGCCTGCAGCTTCATTTCTGCTTAAGATTGAGTAATTGGGATCTTCCTTCTTTTCTTATGAACTTTGAAATCAGTTTTTTCTACAATTGTGAAGAATGTCCTTGGACATTTTGATGATATTACTTTTTCTGTTCTATGAATATGAGATATTTTTCCCATTTTTATGTCCTTTGGTTTTTTTTTTTTTTGATAGGCAGAATGGACAGTGAGAGAGAGAGAGAGAGAGAGACAGAGAGAAAGGTATTGCTTTTGCCATTGGTTCACCCTCCAATGGCCACCATGGCCAGCGCGCTGCGGCCAGCGCACCACACTGATCCGATGGCAGGAGCCTGGTACTTCTCCTGGTCTCCCATGGGGTGCAGGGCCCAAGCACTTGGGCCATCCTCCACTGCACTCCCTTGCCACAGCAGACAGCTGGCCTGGAAGAGGGGCAACCAGGACAGAATCCAGCACCCCAACCGGTACTAGAACCTGGTGTGCCGGCGCCGCAAGGCGGAGGATTAGCTTAGTGAGCCGTGGCGCTGCCCTTGTCCTTTGTTTCTTTAATTAAGGTTTTGTATTTTCATCGTAGTGATCTTTCACATTCATGATTAAATTTATCCCAAGGGTCTTTTTTTTTTTTTAGCTATTGCAAATGGGCCTAATCTTACAGTTCTTTCTCAGGCAGAGAATTGTTCATGTATAAGAATGACACTGGTTTGTGTCTGTTGATCTTACATCCTGCAAATTTTCTTAATTCACTTATGAGATCTAATAGTCTCTTAGTGGAGTCTTTTGGTTCCTGTATACAAAGGACTATATTATCTCCAAACAGGGATAATTGGAATTCCTCCTTTCCAATTTGTATTACTTTTTTTTTTTTTTGCCTAATGCCTGACTAAAACTTCCAGAAGTATACTGAAAAAATAATAATGAAAATGGTCATCTTTGGTTCCAGACTTAGTGAAATCCTTCACAGCTTTTCCTCATTCTATATGATGACGCCTGTGGTTTAGTCATATATTGCTTTGAATGTGTCAATGTATGCTTCTTCTATCCCAAATGTTAAGGGTTTTTATCATGAAAGGATGTCATTTTATCAAATGGTTCTCTGCATCTATCAGAAAATCAAATGGCTTTATCTTTCATTTTATTGATGTTTTTAACTTTTATTTAATGAATATAAATTTCCAACGTACAGCTTATCGATTACAATGACTTCCCCCCTATAACGTCCCTCCCACCCGCAACCCTCCCCTTTCCCAACTCCCTCTCCCCTTCCATTCACATCAAGCTTCATTTTCGATTTTCTTTATATCCAGAAGATCAGTTTAGCATACATTAAGTAAAAATTTCAACAGTTTGCTCCCACACAGAAACATAAAGTGAAAAATAATAGATGATTTTTTAAATGATGATGAAATCAGATCACACGAATTGTCATGGTTAATCCCAGTGAGAGTCAAGTTGGGAATTGATAATTTCTTTTTTTTTTACAGAAGATCAGTTTAATATATATTAAGTAAAGATTTCAACAGTTTGCACCCCATAGAAACACAGTGTGAAATATACTGTTTGAGTACTCATTATAGCATTAAATCTCAATGTACAGCACATTAAGGACAGAGATGCTACATGAGGAGTAAGTGCACAGTGACTCCTATTGTTGATTTTACAAATTGACACTCCTGTTTATGGCATCAGTAATCTCCCTATGCTCCAGTCATGAGTTTCCAAGGCTATGGAAGCCCCTTGAGTTCTCTGACTCTTATCTTGTTTAGACAATATCATAGTCAAAGTGGAAGTTCTCTCCTCCCTAAAGAGAAAGGTACCTCCTTCTTTGAAGACCTGTTCTTTCCACTGGGATCTCACTCACAGAGATCTTTCAGTTAGGTTTTTTATTTTTATTTTTATTTTTACTTTTTTGCCAGAGTGTCTTGGCTTTCCATGCCTGAAATACTCTCGTGGGCTCTTCAGCCAGATCCGAATGTCTTTAGGGCTGATTCTGAGGCCAGAGTGCTGCTGTTTAGGACATCTACCATTTTATGAGTCTGCTGTGTATCTCGCTTCCCATGTTGGATCACTCTCCCCTTTATTTATTCTATCGGTTAGTGTTAGCAGGTACTAGACTTGTTTATGTGATCCCTTTGACTCTTAGTCCTTTCATTATGATCAATTGTGAACAGAAATTGATCACTGGGTCTAGGGAGATGGCATTGGTACCAGCCACCTTGATGGGATTGAATTGGAGTCCTCTGGTATGTTTCTAACTCTACCATTTGGGGCAAGTCAGCTTGAGCATGTCCAGAATTGCACATCTCTTCCCTCTCTTATTCCCATTCTTATGTTTACCAGGGATCACATTTCAGTTAAATTTCAACACTTAAAAATAACTGTGTATTAATTACAGAATTAAACCAGTCATATTAAGTAGAATAGACAAAAAACTACTAAGAGGGATAATGTATTAAGTTGTTCATTAACAGTCAGGGCTATGCTGATCAAGTCACCGTTTCTCATAGTGTTCATTTCACTTCAACAGGTTTCCTTTTTTGTGTTCAGTCAGTTGTCACCAATCAGGGAGATCATATGATATTTGTCCCTTTGGGACTGGCTTATTTCACTCAGCATGTTGTGTTCCAGATTCCTCCATTTTTTGCAAATGACTGGATTTCATTGTTTCTTCCTGCGGTATAGTATTCTAAAGAGTACATATCCCATAATTTCTTTATCCAGTGTACCGTTGATGGGCATTTAGGTTGGTTCCAGGTCTTGGCTATTGTGAATTGTGCTGCAATAAACATTAGGGTGCAGACCGCTTTTTTGTTTGCCAGTTTAATTTCCTTTGGGTAAATTCCAAGGAGTGGGATGGCTGGGTTGAACGGTATGGTTATATTCAGGTTTCTGAGGAATCTCCAGACTGACTTCCATAGTGGCTTGACCAGTTTGCATTCCCACCAACAGTGGGTTAGTGTCCACTTTCCCCCACATCCTCTCCAGCATCTGATGTTGGTAGATTTCTGTATGTGAGCCATTCTAAGCGGAGTGAGGTGAAACCTCATTGTGGTTTTGATTTGCATTTCCCTGATTGCTAGTGATCTTGAACATTTTTTCATGTGTCTGTTGGCCATTTGGATTTCCTCTTTTGAAAAATGTCTCTTGAGGTCCTTGGCCCATCTCTTAAGTGGGTTGTTGGTTTTGTTTTTGTGGAGTTTCTTGATCTCTTTGTAGATTCTGGTTATTAACCCTTTATCTGTTGCATAGTTTGCAAATATTTTTTCCCATTCTGTTGGTTGTCTCTTCACTCTCCTGACTGTTTCTTTTGCAGTACATAAACTTCTCAATTGGATGCAATCCCAATAGTTGATTTTGGCTTTGACTGCCTGTGCCTCCCGGGTCTTTTCCAGAAAGTCTTTGCCTGTGCCAATATCTTGAAGGGTTTCTCCAATGTTCTCTAATAACTTGATGGTATCAGGTCATAGATTTAGGTCTTTAATCCATGTTGAGTGGATTTTTGTGTAAGGTGTAAGGTAGGGGTCTTGCTTCATGCTTCTGCACGTGGAAATCCAGTTTTCCCAGCACCATTTATTGAATAGACTGTCCTTGCTCCAGGAATTAGTTTTAGATCCTTGATCAAATATAAGTTGGCTGTAGATGTTTGGGTTGATTTCTGGTGTTTCAATTCTGTTCCATTGGTCTATCCATCTGTTTCTGTACCACTACCATGCTGTTTTGATAACAACTGCCCTGTAGTATGTCCTGAAATCTGGTATTGTGATGCCTCCGGCTTTGTTTTTGTTGTACAAGATTGCTTTAGCTATTCGAGGTCTCTTGTGCCTCCATATGAATTTCAGCATCATTTTTTCTAGATCTGAGAAGAATGTCTTTGATATCCTGATTGGAATTGCATTGAATCTATAAATTGCTTTTGGGAGAATGGACATTTGGATGATGTTGATTTTTCCAATCCATGAGCATGGAAGATTTTTCTATTTTTTGGTATCCTGTTCTATTTCTTTCTTTAAGATTTTGTAATTCTCATCGAAGAGATCTTTAACGTCCTTGGTTAAGTATATTCCAAGGTATTTGATTGTTTTTGTAGCTATTGTGAATGGGATTGATCTTAGAAGTTCTTTCTCAGCCATGGCATTGCTTGTGTATACAAAGGCTGTTGATTTTTGTGCATTGATTTTATATCCTGCCACTGTGCCAAACTCCTCTATGAGTTCCAATAGTCTCTTAGTAGAGTTCTTTGGATCCTCTACGCAAAGAATCCTATCGTCTGCAAAGTAGGATAGTTTGACTTCTTCCTTCTCAATTTGTATTCCTTTAATTTCTTTTTCTTGTCTGATGGCTCTGGCTAAACTTCCAGAAGTATGTTAAATAGCAGAAGTACAGAATATTGATTACAATGGCTTCCCCCCCCATAATGTCTCTCCAACCAGCAACCCTCACCTTATCTACTCCCTCTCCCCTTCCATTCACATCAAGATTCATTTTCAATTCTCTTTATATACAGAAGATCAGTTTAGCATACATTAAGTAAAGATTTCAACAGTTTGCTCCCACACAGAAACATAAAGTGAAAAATACTGCTTGAGTACTAGTTATAGCATTAAATCTCAATGTACAGCACACTAAGGACAAAGATCCGACATGAGGAGTAAGTGCACAGTGACTCCTGTTGTTGACTTAACAAATTGACACTCTTGTTTATGGCATCAGTAATCACCCTAGGCTCTTGTCATGAGCTGCCAAGGCTATGGAAGCCCCCTGAGTTCACTGACTCTGATCATTTTTAGACAAGGCCATGGTCAAAGTGGAAGTTCTCTCCTCCCTTCAGAGAAAGGTACCTCCTTCTTTGATGACCCATTCTTTCCACTGGGATCTCACTCACGGAGATCTTTCATTTAGGTTTTTTTTCCCCCAGAGCGTCTTGGCTTTCCATGCCTGAAATACTCTCATGAGCTTTTCAGCCAGATCCGCATGCCTTAAGGGCTGATTCTGAGGCCAGAGTGCTGTTAGGACATCTGCCATTCTATGGGTCTGCTGTGTATCTCACTTCCCATGTTGGATCATTCTCTCCCTTTTTGATTCTATCACCTAGGATTTGCAGACACTAGTCTTGTTTATGTGATCCCTTTGGCTCTTATTCCTATCATTACGATCAATTGTGAACAGAAATTGATCCCTGGGACTAGTGAGATGGCATTGGTACATGCCACCTCGATGGGATTGAATTCGAATCCCCTGGTATGTTTCTAACTCTACTGTTTGAGGTAAGTCAGCTTGAGCATGTCCAGAATTGCACATCTCTTCCCTCTCTTATTCCCACTCTTATATTTAACAGGGATCACTTTTCAGTTAAGTTTCAGCACTTAAGAAGAATTGTGTATTGATTACAGCATTCAACCAAAAGTATTAAGTAGAACAAACAAAAAAAAATACTAAGAGGGATAACATATTAAGCTGCTCATCAACAGTCAGGGTGAGGGCTGATCAAATCACCATTTCTCATAGTGTTCATTTCTGTTTAACAGGTTTCCTTTTTGGTGATCAGTTAGTTGTCACCTATCAAGGAGAACAAGTGGTATTTGTCCATTTGGGTTTGGCTTATTTCACTCAACATAATGTTTTCCAAATTCCTAACAGGGATCACTTTTCCGTTAAAATTTAAACACCTAAGAATAATTGTGTGTTAATTACAGAGTTCAACCAATGGTACTAGAACAAAAAAAAATACTAAAATGGATAAAGTATTACATTGTACATCAACTGTTAGGACAAGACCTGATCAAGTCACTGTTTCTCATAGTGTCCATTTCATTTCAACAAGTTTCCCCTTTGGTGCTCAGTTAGTTGTTGCCAATCAGGGAGAACATATGATATTTGTCCCTTTGGGACTGGCTTATTTCACTCAGCATGTTTTCCAAATTCCTCCATCTTTTTGCAAATGACTGGGTTTCGTTGTTTTTGACTGCTGTATAGTATTCTATAGAGTATATGTCCCATAATTTCTTTTCCAGTCTACTGTTGCTGGGCATTTGCGTTGGTTCCAGGTCTTAGCTATTGTGAATTGAGCTGCAGTAAACATTAGGGTACAGACTGCTTTTTTGTTTGCCAATTTAATTTCCTTTTGGTTCCTAGGGGTTCTATGAGCTTCCTGTACTAGGATGTCTCTGTTCTTCTCCAAACCCGGAAAGTTCTCTGCTAGTATCTCACTAAAAAGGCCTTCTAATCCTTTCTCTCTGTCCATGCCTTCAGGAACTCCTAGAACTCCAATGTTGATTTTTTTAATAGTATTCTGTAGATTTCCAACAATATTTTTTAGATTTCTAATTTCCTCTTCTTTTCTTTGGTTTGACTGTATGTTTTCCTGTGCTCTGTCTTCTAAGTCCGATATTCTCTCTTCTGCTTCACCCATTTTGTTTTTAAGGCTCTCTAATGTGTTTGTCATTTGATCTATTGAGCTCTTCATTTCATTTTGATTTCTCTTCACTATCACACTTTCCTGTTCTACTAGTTTCTGCGTTTCATTTTGATTCTTCCTTAAAATTTCATTTTCACGAGAGAGATTTTCAATCCTGTCCAATGATTTCTGTAGTTCAAGGATTTGCTTTTGAAAACTTCTAAATGTTCTTATCATACATTTTTTGAAATCTGTATCTTGCATTTCCTCTATCTCATCATCTTCATAATCTTGGCTTGGGGTGTTTTGTTTATTTGGAGGCATCATAGTATCATCGTTGATCTTGTGCCCTCAATTTTTGTGTTTATTGCTTGGCATAGCTAATTCTTCTTCTCCGACTGTGCGTTTGTTTTTTTTTTTACTTTTTTATTTTTTTATTTTATACTATGTCTGTGTAAAGTGAACTGCCTGCTGTTGGAGGAGCCTTGGAGGCTTGAGATGGGTGTGGCCTGAGAGCTCTGCTTGGTTCTTCCGGGTCATGGGTGTGCAAAGGTGACACCCTCAGGTTATGCGTGGTAAATCTCTCTCTTTTTATTTATTTTATTTTATTTATTCAGGAGGTAAGTAATACCTCACCGCACGGCTGTGCAGAATTGATGGTATTTAGCTTTCAATCTCTGGCTTCTACCCAAAGAGTCTGTGCAGGCTCTGTTCCTCCTCTGCACTCCCACTGGGTTGCCTAGGCTACTGAATTGTAGTGACCCAGTTCCTTAGCTCTCCCCTGTTGTTATGTAAATCCCAAGTTGGGCCTGCTCTTTGTCTCTTGCTCACCTTTGCAAGGTTGGCAGAGAGAGAGAAACTCTTCTGTACCAGTACCCCCCCACCCTCTTTCCTTCTCTCCTGTAGTCAGTCTGGTGAACTTTCCCGCTCCCCTCTATATTCTGACTGCCGTTTCCCCATCAGTGTCTCGGGTTTCTGAGCTCACCTCCCCTTCCAGCGCCGATGTGTGTACTCAGAGCCCTGGGCATCCCTGCTCTCCCCGCTGGTGTCTGTGTGACATCCACTCCCCTTCCTGCACTGGCACGCAGACCCTGTGGTTCCCACGGCTTGGCTTCTGTGCAGTGGCGAACTTGTTCTCCCAGTAGGTACTCCGAGTCACAGCCACTAGATCCGCAAGAGTTTCCTCTGCAATTTTTTCCTGATCCTTTTTCTGAGGCTACCATAACTCCACTTTTATTAAACTAAATTTTACTGGACTATTGGTGCGCACCCTCACTATTCTGCCATCTTGGCTCTGCCCTGACTTTATTTATTTTAAAAACATATTTCTTTATTTGCATATGTTGAACTACCCCTCAATCCCTTGAATAAATTCTGCTTTGGGTCTTATTGATGTATTATTGATGGTTTTATTGATGTATTTCCTACCATTTTGTTGAGGATTTTGAAGCTATGTCCATTATGGATATTGGTGTATAGTTCTTATTTATTGCATCTCTGTGCTTTTGTAATTGAGCTAATTTTTGCCTCAAAGAATAGATTTGGGTTGATTTTATCCCTTTCAATTGTTTTGAATAATTTAAGAATGGGGATCAGTTCTTCCTTCAAAGTTTGATAAAATTCAGCTGCTTCTGGGCTGGTTCTGGGGTATAAAATGTCAAGCTTCCACCTGCAGTTTCTGCATCCCATATGGGTGCTGGTTCAAGCCTCAGCTGCTCCACTTCCAATCCACCTTTGTTGTAATGCACCTTGGGTCCCGGTGCCCATGTGAGAGACCCAGAAGGAGCTCTATGCTCCTGGATTTGACCTGGGCCAGCCTTGACCATTGCAGCCATTTGGGGAGAGAACTGGCAGACTGAAAATCTCTGTCTCTGTCTCTCTTCCTCTCCCTCCCTGTGTCTCTCTCTTTTAAATAAATAAATATTTTAGAAATGAATTCTATCTTTTCCATAAATGATGTTTGGAAAGCTGGATTTCCACTGCTGTAGTTCCAAATCAAACCTATATCTTACTCCCTATACAAGAATCAACTCACAATGGATCAAGGATCTAAACCTAATATCTGAAACCATCACATTACTGATGAACAACATAAGGGAAAGGCTATTGGCCTAGGCAGTGAATTCTTGAATAAGACAGCAGAAGCACAAGTAATAAAACACCAATAGACTAATGTGATTACATCAATCTAAGAAATTGTTTCACAAAAAATAAAATAATTAACAAAGTGAAGAGGTAATCAAAACAATGAGAGAAAATATTTGAAAACTATGTATCCAATAAAGGATTAATATCAAGAATATATAAGGAGTCCCAGAAACTCAACAACAACAAAATAATCCAGTTAAAAATGTACCAAGGGCAGGAACAAGCATTTTCAAAGGATGAAATAAAAAAGGCCAACATGGGGCCAGCACTGTGGCATAGTAGGTACAGCCACCCCCTGCAGTACCAGTATTCCATATGGGTGCTGGTTCAAGTCCCAGCTGCTCCACTTCTGATCCAGCTCTCTGCTATGGCCCAGGAAAGAGTAGAAATGGCCCAAATCCTTGGGCCCCTGCACCCATGTGGGAGACCCAGAAGAAGCTCCTGGCTCCTTGCTCTGTACTGGCTCAGCTCCAGCCATTGCAGCCATGTGGGGGGTGAACCAGTGGGTGGAAGCCCCCCCTCCTTCTCTCTGTGTGTAACTCTGACTTTGAAATAAATAAATAAATCTTAAAAAGAAGGCCAACAGACAGATGAAAAAACTCCAGGATCACTGCCATCAAGGAAAATCAAATAAGAATTACAGTGTGTGTCCCCTCACCCCAGTCGGAATGGCCATCATCCAAAATCAGTAATGGCAAATGCTGGGCATTATTACTCATACATATTCTGAAATAAGCATTAAAACTGTCACTCACCTAGTTTTTCTATTGCTTTTCTAGTGTATCCACCATAGCCTATTTCTTTTTTTTTCTCATCTCCTCCTTTTTAAACAGAAGTACTGTAGAGCTCAGTCTTTTATATTCTTTCTAATGACTTTTACAACCTTGTTTGTACTAATGGTTTCCAAATGTGTATCTCCAGCCCAGGAACCCTTCCTTAATTTTAGATTGGCATATCACACTGCCTACTTGAGACCTCTCTTTGATTATCTATTGTGTACTTAAATCCAAACAGGTCCAAAATATTACTAATGTTATTCTTTCTCAAACCTGTCACTTAGGTAGTCTTCCCTACTTGAGTTAATGGCAACTTCTGCAGTTGCTGTGCTGAGATTCACAGTGCAATTCTTTTTTTTTTGCCAGGCAGAGTAGAGAGAGAGAGACAGAGAGAGAGAGAGAGTTAAAAACAGTGAGAGAGACAGAGAGAAAGGTCTTCCTTCCGTTGGTTCACCCCCCAAATGGCCACCACAGCTGGCACACTGCAGCTGGTGCACTGCACTGATCTGAAGCCAGGAGCCAGGTGCTTCCTCCTGGTCTCTCATGTGGGAGCAGGGCCCAAGCACTTGGGCCATCCTCCACTGCCTTCCCAGGCCACAGCAGAGAGATGGGCTGGAAGAGGAGCAACCGGGACAGAATCCGGCACTCTGACTGGGACTATAACCCGGGGTGTTGGTGCTGCAGGTAGAGGATTAGCCTATTGAGCCATGGCACCGGCTCATCTTTTCTTCTTCCTTTCAACTTCACTACTTCTATTTCTTTTTATTTCTAGAATCTTCACTACAAAGTTGAATAGAAGTAGTGAAAACAAATTACTATTTTGTTCCTGATATTAAAGGTAAAGTATTTCAATTTTTCTCATTAAATATGTTTTGGAGTTTCATCATATATACTCTTTTTCATATTGATGGAGTCTTCTTGTATTTTCACTTTCCTGAGAATTTTTAAGTCAGATAACAATGTTAAGTTTTTCAAACACCCTATCCACTGAAGAGATATAGGGACGCCCCCCCCCCCAAACCCATGCACGCAGAGATAAACTAGGAAAGCTGCCTCAGGCCTCAGCAACAACAAAACAGTGATACAAAATCAGGCAGACCACAGCTCACTAGGCTAATTCTCCACCTGCGGTGCGGGCACCCCGGGTTCTAGTCCCTGTTGCTCCTTTTCCAGTCCAGCTCTGTGCTGTGGCCTGGGAAGGCAGGGGAGGATGCCCAAGTGCTTGGGCCCTGCACCCGCATGGGAGACCAGGAGGAAGCACCTGGTTCCTGGCTTTGGATCAGAGCAGTGTGCTGGCCATAGTGGTCATTTGGAGGGTGAACCAATGGAAGGAAGTCCTTTCTCTCTGTCTGTCTCTCTCACTGTCTAACTCTACCTGTCCAAAAAAAAAAATCCGGTAGACTTTATCTTTTCTTTTTAAAGATTTTATTTATTTATTTGACAGGTAGAGTTACAGACAGAGAAAGAGAGACAGACAGAAATATCTTCCATCTGCTGGTCACTCCCCAAATGGCCAGAGCTGGGCCAATCCAAAGCCAGGAGCTTCAAACCAAGTCCCCAACATAGGTGCAGGGGCCCAAGGACTTGGACCATCTTCCACTGCTTTCCCAGGCCAAAGGAGAGAGCTGGATCAGAAGTGCAGCAGCAGGGACTCCTACTGGAGCCCATCTGGGATTACGGCACTGCAGACAGAGGCTTAGGACACTACACCACAGTGCCAGGTCCCAGACTTTATCTTGAAACTTAACTTTACTCTGACTGAAGTTATCCCATCTCACAAATATTCATCTGCATGTTCAACCTTGAGCTCTATCAGGGCAGTATGATTTGGAGAACACATGTCCCTGTGCAGCTGCTGGCTTTCAGAAATAAAAGACTCCATAATTTGGCCCTGAGACTTCAGCACTTATTAATATTTCTGAAATTAATAAGCTCTGTGGGTTCTTGCCATGAATTCAGAGACAAATTCTGAATACTGGCTCAAATAGTGAGAAAAATGCATAGGAGAGTGAGGGCTCTATCTAAAGGAGAAAGAAAGTCTTGAAATTAAGTAGGGGCCATACCAAGCAGGGAGCAGGCCAAGAGCTGTGGACTTGTCCTGTGAGGCCCACACCATCTGGGGAGAGTGAGGCAATGGTGTTCTTCCACAGGAAGCACCGGGGACAAGCTTCAGTGAACATGTCCACCTTTATTAATGACCGTGTACACTTTTAAAAGGCAGGCAGAAGGGGTGTAACTAATTCAGGGCAACAGTAACTCTATAAGATAGAACCAACGCTGGCACCAATATGCATCCCCAATCAGCTTGAAGGTCTCATAGCTAGCATAGCTTTCCAGATGGGCCTTGTCCACCCCCAGCAGCAGTTTACCTAATTGGCAGAAGGTAGGAGTGGGAGGACATGTGCCTGAGGCTCCCACCTCCCACCATCAGTCAGGCTAGCCACATGGGCTAGGCAGGAAGTCTCACAGGATCATCCACATCTCCCTCCTTTGTTTTAGGGCAAGTGTGACTCTGCTTAGCATTGCACAGCAACAAGCCGCAGCCCACAATAAGCTTTAAATTAAATTGAAGAATGCCTACCATGGGGATTAAGAGCAGGGAGGAAAAGAAGGGCAAAGGGAAAAAGGCCAGGCCCACCATGTTTCAGGCCTTTCTAATTGGCAGGCAGGTGCACAGGTATGGGAAAGCAGGGGCATGAGATCACACAGGGGGCATGGGGAAAATGTGATGAAGGTGTAGCCTTCCAGCTCTCAAACCTAATGATATAGACTGCCTACATCATTCCCCTTCAGAGACTCCATTCCCTTAATCCAAGGGATATTGAAGGGTGTAGAATCATCACATCTTCTATAGCTGCTTCCTGTTTATAAGGGATGAAGTGCAGGCCTTGCCTGTCCTGGGTCTGGAAGTCTCTGCCTATCTCTCCTAAAAATTCTCTTTGTGAACTGGAGCATTCTTGGTCACCACCAACGTCTGTGTCCCCTGCATGGTCAGTTACTCCCAGAAGTTGTTGAGTTCTGAAACATATAAGTTTGTTAATTAGTACGAGCAAAACTGGACCATGACCAATTGTAAGTGGAGAGCCCCTTTAAGATGAAAAAAAAAAAACACATCCTACAGACTCCCAGATAGTGGGTGGTGATACATTATAAACCCATTTAGCTTGAGCATAGAGAATTATAACAGAAGAACACATTAGGAACTTTATTATTAATAACAGAGAGAATCAAAGAGGCAGGTACATCATGCCTACCTTCAGATGCAACACTCGATGTGAGGAAAGCAAAGGCTTTATTAATCTTTTTGCTGAAGATCTCTGGCTTACTCCAAGGTATTTGATTGTTTTTGTAGCTATTGTGAATGGGATTGATCTTAGAAGCTCTTCCTCAGCCGTGGCATTGCCTATGTATACAAAGGCTGTTGATTTTTGTGCATTGATTTTATACCCTGCTACTTTGCCAAAATCTTCTATGAGTTCCAATAATCTCTTAGTAGATTTCTTTGGGTCCCCTAAATAGAGAATCATATCATCTGCAAAGAGGGATAGTTTTATTTCTTCCTTCTAAATTTGTATCCCTTTAATTTCTTTTTCTTGCCTAATAGCTCTGGATAGAACTTCCAGAACTATATTGAATAGCAGTGGTGAGAGTGGGCCTCCCTGTCTGGTACCAGATCTCAGTGGAAATGCTTCCAACTTTTCCCCATTCAATAGGATGTTGGCCGTGGGTTTTTCATAAATTACTTTGATTGAATTGGGGAATGTTCCTTCCATACCAAGTTTGCTTAGAGGTTTCGTCATGAAAGGGTGTTGTATTTTATCAAATGCTTTCTCTGCATCTATTGAGATAATCATATGGTTTTTCTTCTGCAGTCTGTTAATGTGGTGTATCACATTGATTGTTTTGCGAATGTTGAACCATCCCTGCATACCAGGGATAAATCCCACTTGGTCTAGGTGGATGATCTTTCAGATGTGTTGTTGCATTCTATTGGCGAGAATTTTATTGAGGATTTTTGCGTCTATGTTCATCAGGGATATTGGTCTATAATTTTCTTTCAGTGCTGCATCTTTCTCTGGCTTAGGGATTAAGGTGATGCTGGCTTCATAGAAAGAATTTGGGAGGATTCGCTCTTTTTTGATTGTTCTGAATAGTTTGAGAAGAATTGGAGTTAGTTCTTCTTTGAATGTCTGGTAGAATTCAGCAGTGAATCCATCTGGTCCTGGGATTTTCTTTGTTGGGAGGGCCTTTATTACTGTTTCAATTTCTTTCTCAGTTATGGGTCTATTTAGGTTTTCTATGTCTTCATGGTTCAATTTAGGTAGGTTGCATGTGTCCAGGAATCTATCCATTTCTGATAGGTTTCCCTGTTTGCTGGCATACAAGTCCTTGTAGTAATTTCTGATGATTCTTTTTATTTCTGTGGTGTCTGTTGTTACATTTCCTTTTTCATCTCTGATATTATTGATTTGGGTCTTTTCTCTTCTTTTTTTAGTTAGTTGGGCCAATGGGGTGTCAATTTTGTTTATTTTTTCAAAAAAAAAAACAGTTCCTCATTTGGCTGATTTTTTGTAATTTTTTTTTGGATTCAATCCTGTTGATTTCTTCTCTGATTTTATTTATTTCTCTCCCCCTACTAGATTTGGGTCTGGTTTGCTGCAGATTTTCTAGATCCTTCAGAGCATTGAAAGCTCATCTATTTGGTGCCTTTCCAATTTCTTGATGTAGGCACCTATTGATATAAACTTTCCTCTTAACACTGCTTTTGCTGCATCCCATAAGTTTTGGTATGTTGTGCTGTTATCCCCATTTATTTCCAGAAAATTTTTTATTTCTCTTTTAATTTCTTCTTTGACCCATTGTTCATTCAGGAGCATGTTGTTCAATCTGCATGTGTTTGCATATGCTCTAGGGATTCCTGAGTTGCTAATTTCCAATTTCATTCCTTTATGGTCTGAGAAGCTGCATGGTATGATTCTAATTCTTTTGAATTTCCTGAGACTTGCTTTATGGCCGTGTATGTGTTCAGTCCTAGAGAAGGTTAAGGATTTCTATGATGAAAATTACAAAACCTTAAAGAAAGAAATAGAAGAGGATACCAAGAAATGGAAAAATCTTCCATGCTCATGGATTGGAAAAATCAACATCATCAAAATGTCCATTCTCCTAAAAGCAATTTTTAGGTTCAATGCAATACCAATCAAGATACCGAAGACCTTCTTCTCAGATCTGGAAAAAATGATGCTGAAATTCATATGGAGACACAGGAGACCTTGAATAGATAAAGCAATCTGGTACAACAAATACAAATCCGTAGGCAACACAATACCAGATTTCAGGACATACTACAGGGCAGTTGTAATCAAAACAGCATGGTACTGGTACAGAAACAGATGGATAGACCAATGGAACAGAATTGAAACACCAGAAATCAATCTACAGCCAACTCATATTTGATCAAGGATCCAACACCAATCCCTGGACTAAGGACAGTCTATTCAATAAATGGTGCTGGGAAAATTGGATTTCCACGTGCAGAATCATGAAGCAAGACCCCTACCTTTCACCTTACACAAACATTCACTCAACATGGATTAAAGACTTAAATCTATGACTTGACACCATCAAATTATTAGAGAGTATTGGAAAAACCCTGCAAGATATAGGTACTAGCAATGACTTCTTGGAAAATATCCCAGAAGCACAGGCAGTCAAAGCCAAAATTAACATTTGGGATTGCATCAAATTGAGAAGTTTCTATACTTCAAAAGAAACAGTCAGGAAAATGAAGAGGCAACCAACAGAATGGGAAAATATATTTGCAAATTATGCAACTGATAAAGGGTTGATAACCAGAATCTACAAGGAAATCAAGAAACTCCACAACATCAAAACGAACAACCCAATTATGAGATGGGCCAAGGACCTCAATAGACATTTTTCAAAAGAGGAAATCCAAATGGCCAACACACACATGAAAAAAGGGTTGGAGTGTGTGTGGGAGGGAGGGTATCAGGAGAAGTGTCACTTACACTCATTAATCTGTATATATGAAATATATGAAACTTATATTACTTAAAATTTTAAAAAGAAGTAAATATTTAAAATCAAAAAATAATACCAATAACCAGGAGAATTTTAAAGGTGTTTATGTATGTATCGTATGTGTGTGTGTAATTGATGACATTACAATGTAAATGTACATATATATGATTTGTAATATAAATGTTATAGAGCATTTTAAAAGTTTTATAATGTATTTATCATCAGAAAAGAATAGCTCAGATTTCTGTAATAATCCAGTTTCTGATCATTACAAGAATGAAGAGTAAGCCACAAAATTGTAGCTCATAATCTGTTTCTCTGTGTCTCCAAGGCTACCAACCTCTAAAATTAAATAAACATACATAATTCTGAGATAAAGATAACATTAAGATTCCACTATTTTCTCACATAATTTTCAGGAAATATACTAGTATCTAGACACACAGTGGAAAATTTACATATGTATAAAATATATATTATATATGTTACATATATTCATATATATATTACATTGAGGAGAAAGAATTATTACCCTTGGCTAAAATGGCCCTGAGACACTGTGTACCTGACAGTTTCCAGGGCAACTTACAGAATGTTGGGGGTGATGATGATCTTACAATAAAAGTGAAATCACCATGGCCACAGATTCACAGAGCTAGGATTATCCTAGACTGAAATATTTGTGCAAAAGAGTGACTCCAGTGAATTTAAAAATTTTCATAATTAAAGGTTAATTTCAAGTTCCATGAATGTTTGCAAGGCTAAGAATGAAATCTCCTGCTAATGAGTGATGGAACTGGCCCTAAATTGTTCTCATATACTGTGAAAACAAAATTTGGACATCTTCCAGAATTTAAATAGTTGATGGCCTTACAATGATAATGTAAATCATGGTAGCCTGAAGTTCCCTGCACTAGAACTGGCACAAATTAGGTTACTGACTATTTATTGAGGTGTAATAATAAATTTGAATAAACATGAAAAATAGAGAAATCTATTCATTTCAATATAAGTTGTATATTGACAGTTGTGTGTACAAATGGTAAATTTAGTAGAAGCAGGAATAAGGTTACAAGGAGATGTAACAGATATTAATCAAAATAGCCCTAAATACACATTTAAATACAGAAAATTTGTGCTCTCTTAAATCAAAGAAAGCTTATGTCTTTGAATTCAGTAATTTTAAAACCGAGATAAAATTGTCTCGATCTAAGCATGGAAATTTTAAAGAGAATGACAATTTTGATTCTCTAAATATAAAAAAGCTATAAAAAAGTGTCCATGAAAGTGTAAAAGAATGTAATGTTCTAAAATTATTTGATAGGCCATAAAGATAGAGGCTGCTAAGACAACTTGAACATTATTTAGTGCATTCATAACATGAAAATCTAAGTGTCCCAAAGAATCATCATACCTTGGCAGCGCTAAGATTGGTTTCCATGTGGATATTGACATACTCAGATGAAATTAATAAAATGAAAGACAAAATAAAGAATAGAAACCTGATGCACATGGAAGTTAAAACTTTGCATTGCCCTTAGTAACAATGTGTATTTTAATGTGAGCCATAATTAAAAACCAAATATGTAGATGCCTATTTGGAGAAAAAACAGTCTGGAATAAACTGGAAAAATTACAGTATGATACAGACTTGTCGTTTGGAAAGTTTCCACAATCAGAAAATAATTTAAAGTTCCAGGAGCATCTAGAAACATTAAGAATGTATCCTATGCTGATGACCAAGATGGTGCTGGCACTGCGATGTACTCAAATCCTATACACATGACAGTTGCTGGGACAACTTCCAGCATTTAGAGTGAGTTGATGACCACACAATTAGAAACCAAACCATGGTACCCATCATTTCCCTGTGTTAGGAATGTCACAAATTGGGTTATTCACTACACATGCAGGTGACAGTAGCAAATGACAACATAAATATGCATTCCAGGGAAGGCATTCAATTTTGATTATATGGTGTATAAATTAGTAATTTGGCAGAAACAGAGGCATAATCATATACAGATGGGCTAATAATTGGATGGTGGAGTAGGGAGGGCACTTACTGCTCTAGCCCAGGAGAAGATAGTTTTAAAAAAGTGGAAATAGAGTAGTCTCAGGGAAGAGTTGGGAAAAAAAATGACAGAGGAAATTCTACTGACATTAGAGGGACATGGTAGAGGTGGACACCTGGAGGGCATGGTGCCCACGGCTCACACCTCCAACAGCTGAGAGCCTATGCACCAGAACTGTAAAGTGAGGTGAGACAAGTCCACAGTAGCCCGAGCCACCAGCAAAAATGTGGCAGGAACCTAGAGGGAATGAGGCTTAAATCTCTGAGGGAAAGTGTGTCAGCCAAAATAGAGGAGAGAAACAAAAGGGCACAGTACAGACACCTTTCTTTCTCTCCAATCAGCTCACAAAGGCATGCAAGCTGATAGAGCAGGAGCCATTCTGAACATACATAACAGCTGTGCCAGCTTGTGTCTGCACCAGGTAAGCAGCCAACTCCTGACTCTGGTGGGGAGAAATAACAGGAAACTAGGAACTTGTAACTGTGTGAAGCTTCTGAAGCAGGATTGTGAAAAAATAAAAAACTGAGCGTGTGTGGGAAGATTGCAGTGTGGCTGGGACTTTGAGCACTCTCAGTGGGAGATGCCACAAGCTTAGGGGTTCCTGGTTACCTGATGAGAGACATTTCTGGAGAATCTGAACTTATACTGAGGACTACACAGATCCTTTGTGTGGTTCTTTGGACAGAGCAGACAAATATTATACCTACTGGGGCTAGTACTCAAGCACTGGTCTCCATTGAGGAGAAGAGCCCAACGGAGCAGAATATACTTCCCTTCAGATTAAAAAAAGGAGAGAGAAGACTTAACATGCCAAACTTGGGTGTGTCACCTGAGGCACACCCTTAACCCTGGAGACTGAACAGAGCTCTCTGGCCACACCCACTACAAGCCTCCAGAGATTCAGTGAAAGCAGAAAGTCCACTTATCTACTGAGTCATAGTACAAAGATAAAATCCACCACAGTGAAAAAAAAAATAAAAAAGAAGTCTTGCTGGTCTGGACAAGTGGTGGCAAATTCGTTCAATTTCTGTTTGTTATGAAAGGTCTTTATTTCACCTTCATTCATAAATGAGAGCTTTGCAGGGTATAATAATCTGGGATGACAGTTTTTTTCTCTTAGGACTTGGGCTAGATTTTGCCATTTTCTCTTAGCCTGCGGAGTTTCTGATGAGAAGTCTGCTGTGAGTCTAACTGGAGATCCTCTGAAAGTAATGTGGTGTTTCTCTCTTACCCATTTTAGAATCTTCTCTTTTTGTTTCACTGTGGCAATTTGATTACAATGTGTCATGGCAAGGATGTTTTCTGGTCATGTCTATTCAAAGTTCTGTGTGCTTCCTATACTTGGATGTCTCTTTTTCCAAACCCAGAAAGTTTTCTGCTAGTGTTTCACTAAAAATGCCTTCTAATCCTTTCTCTCTCTTCATGCCTGCAGGAACTCCTAGAACCAGAATATTGGTTTTATTTCTTTATAGTATCCTGTAGATTCCCAACAGTCTTTTTTAGATTTCTAATCTCCTATTCTCGTGTTTGGTTTGACTGTATACTTTCCTGTTCTCTGTCTACTAAGTCTGATGTTCTTTCTTCTGCCTCACTGATTCTATTTTTAAGGCTCTCCACTGCACTATTTGTTCTGTTGAAATCTTCATCTTGATTCCTCCTGATAATTTCAATTTCATGGGAGAGATTTTTTTTCATGTCCTTCTTCATGGATTTCAGTAGTTGGTGCATTTGCTTTCGATTACTTCTATGTAATCTTATGACCAAATTTTTGAATTCTATTTCTTCTCATTATCTTCATGATCTAGTATTGAAGTGTCATGTTCTTTGGGGAGCATGATGATGTTTTCCTTATTCTTGCTCCTTGGATTCTTGCATTTGTTTGGCATTTGTGCAGATACTCATTTTTTTTTTCTGCTGTGGCATTTTTATCATTGTATTATGACTGTAGATTAATGGACTTTCTGCTTTCAGTGAATCTCTAGAGGCTTGTAGTGGGTGTGGCCAGAGAGCTCTGTTCAGTTTTCAAGGGTAAAGGGTATGCCTAAGGTGACACACCCATATTTGGCATGGTAAATCTCTTTTTTTTTAATCAGAAGGGAGTTATATCCTGTTCAACTGAGTTCTTCTCTTCAATGGAGACCAGTGCCTGAGTACTAAATCAAGTGGGTATAATATTCACTCTGTCCCAAGGACCACATAAGAATCTGTGCTCTCCATGTGGGACCTCTGTCCTTAGTGAGAATTAACAGTAAATCTAGTCTTCAAACACCTGTTTAGCTGGGAGCCTAGGGAAAAAGTGCTCAGGCAAGCAATATTGTGAAAAATTAGTTCTAAGTAATATGAAAGATAAGTCAGACAAAACAGCAGTCCAGCAAATCATTCAACCTCACCGAAACTACCAGCAGCTACATCATTCATTTTCTATTAAATCTGTTTATAATGAGATTTAATTTGATGAACACCTGTAAGAAGCTGTGGGTACTTAAACAGGGATGAAGTGCTATTTCTCCTGGGTAGTAATGGAGGTGGAATGGATTAGTTGCACAGCTATTTTCTAGATGGGAAATAAAAGAGCTGCTGCAGCTAGATGCATCATAGCATTTGTAGCCCCATTATCATGGGATAGCCATGCAACCTAGGAAAAGTGTTCCTCCTGAGGGTATCCTGAGGAATTAACTGAATGTAAATCAGGTTTATATAAATCCAGAAAGGACTTTGTAAATTGCAAGGGATAAAAATGCACATTTTCAATAAAAATGAGGGCCACCTGCAGGAGCAGGGAATAATATAAAAAAAGTTAAAAAATTATAAGTTAAATTAATACATAGGTGTACTACAGGGAGCAGCACTGTGACACAGAAGATTAATGCCCTGACCTGAAGTGACAGCATCCCATTTGGGTGCTGGTTCGAGACCCAGCTACTCCACTTCCAATCTAGCTCTCTGCTATGGCCTGGGAAATAGTAGAATAAGGCCGAAGTGCTTGGGCCCCTGCACCTATATAGGAGATCTGGAGGAAGTTCCTGGCTTTGGATCATCACAGTTCTGGCCATTGTGGCCAATTGGGGAGTGAACCATTGGGTGGAAGATTCTCTCTCTCTGCCTCTGCTCTTTCTGTGTAACTCTGACTTTCAAATAATTAAATAAATCTTTTTTTTTAAAAAAAAAGTATACTACATTTATGCTCCTGCTGCTCTGTTGCAATGGGTACCACCTGGATAGACTTCATTCCATGTCTTCTCTCAAGGAAATTAGGAATAGAAAGAAGAAGTGTAGAAAAGGGGGATCATGGGTGAAAAAGGCATTATGCACTCAGTAATACAGGAAAATTCAGATGAGTGTTGCAACTTATAGGGTTTGAGGTTGTCCCTTTAAAGAATGAGGGTGATGTGTGTGACAACATCTACTTGCATATTCAAATAGACCTTGGGTAGTGGAGTCTAATCCAGATGTGCGCACAGATAAGTTGAAATTTCTCATGGGTATATAGGTCACCACAAACTCATTGCCTTGTACTGCACACAACACATATTATCCAGGCCTAGGGTACACTATTATGGCTGGAACATGTGTACTTGATATGCCTATGGTCACATCACTGGCTTGCACTACAATAATGTGGGGAAAGAATCCTGGGTGGCCCACAAATCAGCAATAAAACAAATAACTTTGTAATTGATGAAGATGGTATTCCAAATAACTGTTGAAATCACTGTTATTCAACTTTAAATTTTTATTAACAAAATTTACACAAGAGCCCAGTTCAGTTCATATACTTGACATGATAATAAGAAACCAAAAGTGCAGCTTGTATAAGAGAAAAAAATTGGGAAAAACGCTTAACTGCTCTGACACAATTCATCATGAAAACTGCCCAATACTTACTAAGGTGTGATTCCATCACAGCATTCTTCCAAACAAATTATATTTCAGGGACTTCTCTCTGTAATCTTGCTATGTTTTGTGGAAGTTTGCCTAGTAATAAAGGTATTTCCCATTACAATACAGTCATAGGATTTTTTCTTTCTATGAGTTGTCAGGTAACCATTGAGAGGTGACATATGGTACATGACTTTTGTATGCATGTATGTTTTCTCATTTCTGAGTCTCTTCATGTGAATTAATGGCAGAAGAATTTTTTTCACATTCATTCAATTGACATTTTACTGTTTGAATTGTCTGGTGTTTGTTGATGTTTAATTTCTTGTTTTTTTTTAAGATTTTTATTTATTTATTTGACAGGTAGAGTTACAGACAGTGAGAGAGACAGAGAGAAAGGTCTTCCTTCTGTTGGTTCACTCCTCAAATGGCCACAATGGCCAGAGCTGCACTGATCTGAAGCCAGGAGCCAGGTGCTTCTTCCTGGTCTCCCATGTGGGTGCAGAGGCTCAAGCACTTGGACTGTCTTCTACTGCTTTCCCAGGCCACAGCACAGAGCTGCATTGGGAGAGGGGCAGCTGGGACTAGAACTGACACCCATATGGGATGCCAGCATAACAGGTGGAGGATTAACCTACTGCTCCATGGCCCCAGCCTGATGTTTAATTTCGGGTTATGTTTTTTTCAGATCTACTGCACTTGAAGGATATCACGTTTTTTGAGATGCATATTTAGGCAAGCCTGAATTCCATGAAAATATACTTCCACATTCATTACATTCCTAAGAAACCCCTTGTGTGAATTCTCTGGTGTATAATGATCGATTTCTGACAAATGTCTTTTTGTCACACTAATAATATTTCTGAACTTCATTTTTTAAAAATTCTTTATTTATTTGAAAGACAGTGTTACAGAGAGATAGATAAGCAGAAAGAGGTCTTCCACCCACTGGTTCACGCCCCAGATGGATGCAATGGTTGGAGCTGAAGCGATCCAAAGCCAGGAGTCAGGAGCTTCTTCTGGGTCTCCCACATAGGTACAGGGCCATCTTCTACTGTTTCCCAGGCCATAGCAGAGAGCTGAATCAGAAGAGGGGTTTCTGCCCTGTGTGAATTCTCCAGTGTGATATGAAGTGTGACTTTCATACAAAGGCTTTTCCACAGTCATTACATTTATGAGGTTTCTGCCCTGTGTGAATTCTCTGGTGTATGATGAGGTGTGACTTTTGTCCAATGGCTTTTCCAGTTATTACATTCACGAGGTTTCTGCCCCATGTGAATTCTCTGGTGTAATATGAGGCAGGACTTGTGTCCAAAGGCTTTTCCACATTTATTACACTAAAGAGGTTTATCTTCTGTGTGAATTCTCTGGTGTACGATGAGGTGTGACTTTTGTATAAAGGCTTTTCCACAGTCATTACATTTATGAGGTTTCTCCCCTGTGTGAATTCTCTGGTGTACGATGAGGTGTGACTTTTGTATAAAGGCTTTTCCACAGTCATTACATTTATGAGGTTCATGCCCTGTGTGAATTCTCTGGTGTAATATGAGGTATGACTTGTGTCTAAAGGCTTTTCCACAATCATTACATTTATGAGGTTTCTCCCCTGTATGAATTCTCTGGTGTATGATGAGGTCTGACTTTCTTCCAAAGGCTTTTCCACAGTCGTTACATTTATGAGGTTTCTCCCCTGTATGAATTCTCTGATGTACAATGAGGTGTGACTTTTGTATAAAGGTTTTTCCACAATCATTACATTTATGAGGTTTCTGCCCTGTGTGAATTCTCTGATGTATGAATAGGTGTGTCTTTTGTCCAAAGCTTTTTCCACAGTCATTACATTTATGAGGTTTCTCCCCTGTGTGAATTTGCTGATGTTTCCCAAGGTCTGACTTTTGTCCAAAGGCTTTTCCACAGTCTTTACATTTATGAGGTTTCTGCCCATTGTGAATTCTCTGGTGTACGATGAGGTGTGACTTTTGTATAAAGGTTTTTCCACAATCATTACATTTATGAGGTTTCTCCCCTTGTGAATTCTCTGATGTATGAAGAGGTGTGACTTTCGTCCAAAGTTTTTTCCACAGTCATTATATTTATGAGGTTTCTCCCCTGTGTGAATTTGCTGATGTTTCCTGAGGTCTGGCTTTTGTCCAAAGGCTTTTCCACAGTCATTACATTCATAAGGTGAATTAAAACTGAGTGATTTTCCACAAGGTTTACATGTATAGAGCTTTTCCCTTGTATTTAGTATCTGATTTATTGCAAGATGTGACTGGTGAATGACAGGTTCAACATACCTAATGTACCTATAAAATTTCTTTCTTGTGTGACTTTGTTGATGCATATTGAGGCTATAATTTTCATGGATAGCTTTTTCTATTTGAGTTGCTTTTCCAAAAGTGACGGTTGATTTATCGCAGTTTTCTGCCATATGAACCCTCTCAGATTTATAGAACATCTTTCTTGTGAAGACTTTTGCTTGTCCAGTGGGTCCAAATGCCTGCTTCGTTTTGTGGATATTGTCATGCTGACCAAGAGGCTCACAGAACTGGAGAGAATTTCCAGGTATCTTAGTGTTATCAAATTTCTCTCCATCCTGTAGTTGATCAGGCCCACTGGGGCAATACACAGTGTGACATTTATTGCATTTCTCAGGCTTCAATCCTGAATAGCTTCCCTTTTCAATAATCAGTGTTGGAATATGGCTTGAATTTAAACAAAGAGTTTTTCTTAATTCAACTCTCTTGAGAGCTGATGTCTTGTTATTTTCCATAAAATCCTGATTCAAATTTTTATCCTGATTTTCCTGGTTGATCCTAATCAGGTCATCCCTTTTCATGACCACTGAAATGAGAAAAAAGCAATGATGTCACTGAATCACACGTAACTGTTTCTCCTGGTATACTCATGTAAAGGGAATTAAGTTACTTGTTATCCAAGTGGCATAAGATTTTCACAAAATCAGTATGAGGTACTTATTTATGACCATTATATGGTTTTTCTCCTTAATACATTAATATGCCATGAGGTTTCCCATGATCCTGTTTACTATGGGAATTTGTCAAGGATGGTAGAATGACATTTGTGCTATGATGTGTGGGATGCCTGCATCTCAAAACAGTGTCAGTTTGAGCCCTGGCTACTCTGCTTTCAGTACAGCTCTCTGCCTGTGTAAACTGGAAGGAAGCAGATAATTGTTCATGTGCCTGGGAACCTGTGAGACACCAGGGAAGACTAGATGAATTCTAGAGTTTCAGCTTCAGACTAGTTAGACCTAAATGTTGCAGGCATCTGGGAAGTGAGCTCATAGAAGACCTCTTTCTCGCTCTTTCTCCTCTCACTATCACTCTGCCTTTCACAAAGATGAAATAACTATAAAATATTTTAAAGAATGGACAAATATTTAATAAAATATTCACCCACTACCTAGCAACCATTTTTCCCTGTCCTTTTTCTCCAGTTTATTTTTATAAAAATTGTGTGTTTTTTGCTTCTCTGATATTTCAACCATGAACATGAAAAAGTTTTACTGATCATTTACTTGCAGGTGGAGAAGAGTGAAATGTGCCTGCACTTTAAGCAGGACAACATTTAAGGAGTATGATTTGAATCTATGATTGTCTCATATTCAGTCTTCCTAGGTAAACATCAGTGAGAGAGAGAGAGAAAGGTCTTCCTTTGCCGTGGGTTCACCCTCCAATGGCCACCATGGCTGGCGCACCACACGGATCCAATGGCAAGAGCCAGGTACTTATCTTGGTCTCCCATGGAGTGCAGGGCCCAAGCACTTGGGCCATCCTCCAGTGCACTCCTGGGCCACAGCAGAGAGCTGTCCTGGAAGAGGGGCAACGGGGACAGAATCCGGCACCCCGACCAGGACTAGAACCTGGTGTGCTGGCACTGCAAGGTGGAGGATTAGCCTAGTGAGCCACGGCGCCGGCTATTTGCTTATTTTTCAATGATACTGAAAAATAAGAGAGAAATCATACTTCAAACTCCACCTTTAAAGAAATATGAGCCACTCAACATCAACCCACAAGGCTACTTATCCTTGGGCCTCAAAATCTCATTACTTTCATGGTGAGTCTAGGATCACTTATTTTCATGTTTCATATAAGTTCATGCTTAGTTTTTTTTTTTTATCTTTTATTTAATGAATATAAATTTCCAAAGTACGACTCATGGGTTACAATGGCTTCCCCCCCCATACCGTCCCTCCCACCAACAACCCTCCCCTTTCCCACTCCCTCTCCCCTTCCATTCACATCAAGATTCATTTTCGATTATCTTAATATACAGAAGATCAGCTTAGTATACCTTAAGTAAGTATTTCAACAGTTTGCTCCCACACAGAAACATAAAGTGAAAAATAATAGATGATTTTTTTTAAATGATGATGAAATCAGATCAGACCTATTGTCATGTTTAATCCCAGTGAGAGTCAAGTTGGGAATTGAAAATTTCTTTCTTTTTTTGGAACCAACCTAAATGCCCATCAACGGTAGACTGGATAAAGAAATTATGGGATATGTATTCTTTAGAGTACTATACCGCAGTAAGAAACAACGAAATCCAGTCATTTGCAACAAAATGGAGGAATCTGGAACACATCATGCTGAGTGAAGTAAGCCAGTCCCAAAGGGACAAATACCATATGTTCTCCCTGATCGGTGACAACTGACTCAACACCAAAAAGGAAACCTCCTGAAGTGAAATGGACACTATGAGAAATGGTGACTTGATCAGCATAGCTCTGACTGCTAATGGACAACTTAATACATTATCCCTCATAGTATTTTTTTTTGTCTGTTCTACTTAATATGACTGGTTTAATTCTGTAATTATCACACAGTTATTCTTAAGTGTTGAAAATTAACTGAAATGTGATCCCTGTTAAACATAAGAGTGGGAATAAGAGAGGGAAGAGATGTATAATTTGGGACATGCTCGGGCTGACTTGCCCCAATTGGTAGAGTTGGAAACATACCAGGGGATTCCAATTCAATCCCATCAAGGTGGCATGTGCCAATGCCATCTCACTACTCCAAGTGATCAATTTCAGTTCACAATTGATCATAATGAAAGGACTAAGAGTCAAAGGGAGCACATAAACAAGTCTAGTATCTGCTAACACCAACCGATAGAATAAATAAAGGGGAGAGTGATCCAACATGGGAAGTGAGATACTCAGCAGACTCATAGAATGGCGGATGTCCTAAATAGCACTCTGGCCTCAGAATCAGCCCTAAAGGCACTCGGATCTGGCTGAAAAGCCCATGAGAGTATTTCAGGCATGGAAATCCAAGACACTCTGGCAAAAAGATCTCTGTGAGTGAGATCCCAGTGGAAAGAACAGGTCTTCAAAGAGGGAGGTGCCTTTCTCTGAAGGGAGGAGAGAACCTCCACTTTGACTATGACCGTGTCTAAACAAGATAAGAGTCGGAGAACTCAAGGGGCTTCCATAGCCTTGGAAACTCATAACTGGTGCATAGGGAGATTACTGATGCCATAAACAGGAGTGTCAATTGGTAAAGTCAACAACAGGAGTCACTGTGCACTTACTCCTCATGTAGGATCTCGGTCCTTAATGTGCTGTACACTGAGGCTTAATGCTATAACGAGTACTCAAACAGTATATTTCACTTTGTGTTTCTAAGGGGGTGGAAACGACTGAAATCTTTAAATCTTTACTTAATGTACACTAAACTGATCTTCTGTAAAAAAAAAAAAAAAAAGAAAGAAATTTTCAATTCCCAACATGCTTAGTTTTTGATTTCTTTTTTTTTCAAAGATTTACTTTATTTATTTGAAAACTAGAATTATAGAGAGAGATAGATACAGAGAGAAGTCTTCCATCTGCTGGTTTACTCCCCATATGGGCACAACAAGCAATGCTGGGCCAAGATGAAGTTAGGAGCCAGGAGTTTCTTTCTTGTCTCCCAAAGGGGTACAGGGTGCCAAGGACTTGGGCCAACCTCTGCTCCTTTCTCAGGTGCTTTAGCAGAGAGCTGGATTAGAAGAGCACCAGCTGGGATTTGAACTGGCACCCATATGCAATGCTAGTGCTGCAGGCTGGAGCTTTAACACACTGCACCACATTGTCATTCCTAGCTTCATAATTTCTGATGTCACATCACAGAGGCTTACTTATGACCATCTTTTTTTAAGATTTATTTATTTATTTGAAAGTCAGAGTTACACAGAGAGAGGAAAGGCAGAGAGAGAGTAAGGTCTTCCATCTGCTGGTTCAGTCCCCAATTGGCTGCAATGGCTGGAACTGCACCATTCTGAAGCCGGGAACCAGGAGCTACTTCTAGGTCTCCCTTGGGTACAGGGGTCCAAGGACTCAGGACATCTTCTACTGCTTTCCAAGGCCATAGCTGAGAGCTGGATAGGAAGTGGAGCAACTGGGTCTCAAACTGGTACCCATATGGGATGCTGGCGCTTCAGGCTAGGATGTTAATTCACTGCTGCACAGCACCAGCCACATGACCATCTTTTAGCATTTACTTATTCACTTACTTGAGAGTCAGAGAGACAGAATGAGAGATAAAGACAGGCTGAAACAGAGGTTTGCCAGCTATAGGCTCACTCTTCAGATGTTTCCAACAGACTATAATTTTCTTATTTATTTGAGACGCACAGAGAAAAAAAAGAAAGAAACTAAGAAAGAGAGAGTTCACATATATTGATTCAGTCCTGAGAAAGTCCTATGCCTGGGCAAAAATCATGAGTGAGAACTCAATCTGAGCAATGAGTTAGAATAAGTTTCCAGGAGCTGGGATTGTGGCATAGCAAGTAAAGCCACCACCTGCAGTGCCAACATCACTTATGGGCACCAATTTAAGTCCTTGCTGCTCCACTTCTGATCCAGCACTCTGCTATGGCCTGGGAAAGCAGTAGAAAATGGCTCAAGTCCTTGGAGCCCTGTACCCATGTGGGAGACCAGGAAGAAGCTCCTGGCTCCTGGCTTCAGATCAGTGCCACTCCAGCCATGACAGCCAATTGAGAAGTGAACCAGTGGATGGAAAACCTCTCTCTCTCTCTCTCTCTCTATCTGCCTTTCCTTCTCTCTCTGACTTTCAAATTAATTAATTAATAAATAAATCTTTAAAATAACAGAAACATTAATCTTAAAAAAATAAGTTTCTGTATGTTGCCTAATTGACAAGCACTGAAGGAACTAATAAGTGCATGAAGGAAAAGGTATGAAAGCATGGAGAAGGACAGTTAGAATTGGTGGAATGTATCAAACCTAGATAAATGCCTTAGTAACATCAGAAAATGACTGGATTTTTTTTAATCAAAGAGCATCTTCACTAAGAACAAAAGTTAGAAAGATACTGGTATCTCTAAATGCCTGTGTCTGATGCACAAAACCAGCTGTCATCAGGAGTAAGGCTTGAGAAAAATTCATGGAAAGAACACCAGTCAACATCTGCACACTTTCTGTCTTGGTCTCCCTGTCCCTGATGTGCAGACTGACCTGGAAGGCTCTGATTCAAGCATTTGTCCACCATACATGGCTGTGCTCCTCACTCCAACTTGAAGATCAAGTCAGGTTTGGTAGTGCAGTACCCTATTAATGGAAACAATATAAGACTATGAAATCACTATCTTGGGTTATTTAAAGGACTACAGCTTGGTCCAGGAGCTATATAACAAATGTTCAAATTTGAATCTTTTGTAAGATGGTAGATATTCAGATTATTCAAATTCTATACCTGCCCAATATCAAACTTCATAAAGTGTTCCCTTATTTGTCAAATAGCAATAAAATCTTATTGCTGGGCATGTGATGGGTGTCACTCACCCAAGGAGAACAGACTGCTGTAGGTCTCCAGCATCATATCTCGGTACAGGATTTTCTGAGCATTGTTCATTTTCTTCCATTCCTCCCACGTAAAGTACACAGCAAGGTCTTCAAATGCTATCATCTCCTATGATATTACACTTCCAGTCAACATATTGACTCTGCACAAAATAAACACTGACAGTTGTGTGGATGTGAAGGAAAAAAGGAAGGATATGGTTTCACATTAGACTTATTGAGTGTTTAGAAAGCCACACAGAGCATTCAACAGAGTCAAACCCATGATCTACAGGCTGTGAGAAATGCCCAAGCTGCAGGAAAATAGGAGGTTCAAATCACAAAGGCCACATCTGTCAAGGGGAATTGCACAGCTGGCTAAAAGAGGGGCAATATTGACTCTTGAATGGGCAATGTGAAGAAGTATGTAGAAGCATTGAGAAAAAAAGGCAAGAAACATCAGTGAAACTATGATGGGGTTGAACAGAAAATAATTTCCAGGAAAACACCATGCATATCATTTGCCATATGTCAGAGAAAAATAATAATAAAGACAGGGCAGACATTTAGTTTAGTGTTTATGATGCCACCCCAGAGTGTCTATGTTTGATTTCCAATGCCAGCTCTAGTTTTTAGCTCCCAGATAATTCAGACCTGGGGAAGCAGTGGTGATGTCACCAATGAAGGAGGCCTAGATTCCATTCTTCAATCCTGGCTTCAGTCCTGCCCCAACTCTGTTTGCTATGGTTATCTAGGAAGTGAATTAATGTGTCAAAGCTCTCTATCTCTCAGTCCATCAACTTTTCTCTCTATTAAGCTAAAAATATTTTTAAGTAAGAGAAAATACAGGTCAGACAAAGAATACAAATTAGCTTTTGCCCTTGTCTATGATTATTCTAATGATAAACAATTGAAATAACATTATACCTAATTAAAGTGAAAGCAATGGAAATACTTGCCCAAAACATTCAAATGGTAAACATTTGAAATAACATTATACATAATTAAAGTGAAAGCAATGGAATTATTTGCCCAAAAAGAGAACCTGGGAATGTCTGTAGTACAATCTACATTTGTGACTCACTGAGAAAAATGCTTAGAGATTTGTTTAAGAACCTGCAATAGTCACCAGAATTGTGATCCGGCAGGCTAAGCCTCCACCATCAATGCTGGCATCCCATGTAAACAGAGGATTTGATTCCTGGCTGCTCCACTTCCAATCCAGTTCCCTGCTAATCTGACTGAAAGAGTAGTGAAAATGGCCTGAGTATTTGAACCCTTCCATCAAATTGGGAGACCCATGGAGTTTCAGGCTCCCGGCTTTGGCCTGGCCCAGTCTCAGCCATTATGGGCATTTGGGGAATGAAACAGTAGATAGAAGATATCTCCTTTTGTCTCCCTGTCTCTCTCAATCTCTGTAAGTCTGCCTTTCAAATAAATAATCTTAAAAAATAAATGAGCCAAGATGGCAGAATAGTGAGGGCACACACCAGTTGTCCGGGAAAAGATAGTTTAATAAAAGTGGAGTTACTGTAGACTCAGGAAAAGGCTCAGGAAAAAATTGCAGAGGAAACTCTTCCAGATCTAGTGGATGTGACATGGAGGACCTCTGGGGAGAGCAAGGTCGCCTACTGCATGGAAGCCAAGCTGCGGAAGCCAAGCCGCAGAGTCTGCACGCCAGCGCTGGAAGTGGAGGTGACATAAAAACCTTAGTAACCTGAGACATTAGCAGGGAAAGGCAGAAAGAGCCTACAGAGAATGAGGCCTGCAGCCTCATGGGGGAAAGTTCACCAGGCTGACTGGAGGAGAGAAAAAAACGAATAAATAATGGGAACCGGCACAGACATTAGCCTCTCTCTCCACTCACCTTATGAAGCCAAGCAAGACCAAGAGCAGGCGCCATTTTGCGTATGTAAAGCAGTGTGCACCATTTTGCCTATGTAAAGCGGCGCCTGTCATTAGGCAAGCAGAAAAACCTGACTCTGGTGGGGAGAAATAACAGGAGGTTAAGACCTAGTGAAAGTGTGGAGCTAACAATCTGAGACTGTGAAAATCTGAGAGGGGGGGCAAGAGAACTCACCGAGTACGCAAACTCAGTAACCTGGGCAACCTGGTGAAAGACTGTGGAGAAATTTGAGAGCACACTGAGGGCTGCATAAACTCTTTGTGTGGTCCCAGGGGTAAGCAGACGAATACCCACAGGGGCCAGATTTCATATATCAACTACCCTCAATTCCACTCAGCTGTGTGGAATTACTTCCCAACTGAGTCAAAAAAGAGAGAGAGAGAGAGAGAGAGAGCAAGAGAACAATCTGGGTGAGGCAACTTTGGCACATGCTTAACTCTGAAGAACCAAACAGAGCTCTCTGGCCACACCCATCACAGCCTCTAAGGATCCATCAAAAGCAGACAGTCCACTTAATCTAGAGTCACAGTATAATGAGAAAAAACACCACACCAAAGAAACCAAAGAATATCTCCAAAATATCAAACAACAAACACAGAAACAGAGGTAACAAGAACAAGGAAGACACTATGATGCCCCCAAATGAAATAGACACCCCAATTCAAGATTATGAAGATGATGAGATAGAAGAAATGCAAGAAGCAGATCTCAAAAAATTGATAAGAACATTAAGAAGTTCTCAAAAACAAATTCTTGAACTACAGAAATCCTTAATGGACAAGATAGAAAATCTCTCTCGCAAAAATGAAATATTAAAGGAGGAATCAAAATGCAATGAAACAACTAGTAGAACATGAAACTGATAGTGATGAGAAATCATAATGAAATTAAGAATTCAATAGATCAAATGACAAACCCATTGGAGAGCCTTAAACACAGAATGGGTGAAGCAGAAGAAAGAATATCGGACTGAGAAGACAGAGAACAGGAAAGGATACAGTCAAACCAAAGAAAAGAAGAGGAAATTAGAAATCTAAAAAATATTGTTAGGAATACACAGGATACTATTAAAAAACCCAACATTCAGGTTCTAGGAGTTCCTAAAGGCATGGAGAGGGAGAAAGGATTAGAAGGCCTTTTTAGTGAGACAACATAAACTTTAACACAAAAACTATTAGGAGAGACAAAGAGGGGCACTATATAATGATTAAGGGATCAATTCAACAGGAAGATATAATGATTATCAATGAATATGCACCTAATTACAGGGCACCAGTTTATTTAAAAGATTTGTTAAGGGACTTAAAGGGAGACTTAGACCCCAATACAAAAGTACTGGGGGACTTCAATACTCCACTCTCAGAAATAGACAGATCATCCGGACAGAAGATCAACAAGGAAACAGCAGATTTAATCGACACTATTGCCCAAATGGATCTAACAGATATCTACAGAACTTTTCATCCTACACATAAACCATTTACATTCTTCTCAGCAGTACATGGAACCTTCTTCTCTAGGATTGACCACATATGAGGCCATAAAGCAAGTCTCAGGAAATTCAAAAGAATTAGCATCATAAGATGCAGCTTCTCAGAACATAAAGGAATAAAGTTGGAAATTAGCAACTCAGGAATCCCTACAGCATATGAAAACACATGCAGATTGAACAACTTGCTCCTGAATGAACAATGGGTCAAAGAAGAGATTTAAAGAGAAAACAAAAATTTTCTGGAAGTAAATAAGGTTAACAACACAACATACCAAAACTTATGGGATATAGCAAAAGCAGCGTTAAGTTGAAAGTTTTTATCAATAGGTGCCTACATCAAGAAATTTGAAAGGCACCAAATAGATGAGCTTTCAATTCATCTCAAGGATCTAGAAAATCTGCAGCAAACCAGACCCAAATCTAGTAGGAGAAGAGAAATAATTAAAATCAGAGAAGAAATCAACAGGATTGAATCCAAAAAAATTTACAAAAATCAACCAAATGAGGAGCTGGCTTTTTGAAAAAATAAACAAAATTGACACCCCATTGGCCCAGCTAACTAAAAAAAGAAGAGACCCAAATCAATAAAATCAGAGATGAAAAAGAAAACGTAACAACAGACACCACAGAAATAAAAAGAATCATCAGAAATTACTACAAGGACTTGTATGCCAGCAAACAGGGAAACCTATCAGAAATGGATAGATTCCTGGACACATGCAACCTACCTAAATTGAACCAGGAAGACAAAGAAAAACTAAACAGAGCCATAACTGAGACAGAAGTTGAAACAGTAATAAAGGCCCTCCCAACAAAGAAAATCCCAGGATCAGATGGATTCACTGCTGAATTCTACCAGACATTTAAAGAAGAACTAACTCCAATTCTTCTCAAACTATTCAGAACAATCAAAAAAGAGGGAATCCTCCCAAATTCTTTCTATGAAGCCAGCATCACCTTAATTCCTAAGCCAGAAAAAGATGCAGCATTGAAAGAGAATTACAGACCAATATCCTGATGAACATAGATGCAAAAATCCTCAATAAAATTCTCTCCAATAGAATGCAACAACACATCAGAAAGATCATCAACCCAGACCAAGTGGGATTTATCCCTGGTATGCAGGGATGGTTCAATGTGCGCAAAACAATCAATGCGATACACTACATTAACAAACTGCAGAAGAAAAACCATATGATTATCTCAGTAGATGCAGAGAAAGCATTTGATAAAATTCAACACACTTTCATGATGAAAAGTCTAAGCAAACTGGCTATGGAAGGAACATTCCCCAATTCAAAGTAATTCATGAAAAAACCACGGCTAGCATCCTATTGAATGGGGAAAAGTTGGAATCATTTCCACTGAGATCTGGTACCAGACAGGGAGGCCCACTCTCACCACTGCTATTCAATATAGTTCTGGAAGTTTTAGCCAGAGCTATTAGGCAAGAAAAAGAAATTAAAGGGAAACAAATTGGGAAGGAAGAACTCAAACTATCCCTCTTTGCAGATGACATGATTCTTTATTTAGGGGACCCAAAGAACTCTACTAAGAGACCATTGGAACTCATAGAAGAATTTGGCAAAGTAGCAGGGTATAAAATCAATGCACAAAAATTAACAGCCTTTGTATACACAGGCTATGACACAGCTGCGGAGAGCTTCTAAGATCAATCCCATTCACAATAGCTACAAAAACAATCAAATACCTTGGAATAAACTTAACCAAGGACATTAAAGATCTCTATGATGAAAATTACAAAACCTTAAAGAAAGAAATAGAAGAGGATACCAGAAAATGGAAAAATCCTCCATGCTCATGGATTGGAAGAATCAATATCTTCAAAATGTCCATTCTCCCAAAAGCAATTTATAGATTCAGGGTGATAGCAATCAAGATACTGAAGACCTACTTCTCAGATCTGGAAAAATGATGCTGAAATTCATATGGAGACACAGAAGACCTATAACAGCTAAAGCAATCTTGTACAACAAAAACAAAGCCGGAGGCATCAGAATACCAGATTTCAGGACATACTACAGGGCAGTTGTAATCAAAACAACATGGTACTGATACAGAAACAAATGGAAAGAGCAATGGAACAGAATAGAAACACCAGAAATCAATCCAGACATCTACAACCAACTCATATTTGATCAAGGGTCTAAAACCAATCCCTGGACTAAGGACAGTCTATTCAATAAACGTGCTGGGAAAATTGGATTTCCACATGCAGAATCATGAAGCAAGACCCCTACCTTTCACCTTACACAAACATTCACTAAACATGGATTAAAGACTTAAATCTATGACCCAACACCATCAAATTATTAGAGAACATTGGAGGAAGCCTGCAAGATATAAGTACTGGCAAAGACTTCTTGGAAAATACCCCAGAAGCACACGCAGTCAAAGCCAAAATTAACATTTGGGATTGCCTCAAATTGAGAAGTTTCTGTACTTCAAAAGAAGCAGTCAGGGAAGTGAAGAGGCAACCGACAGAATGGTAAAAAATATTTGCAAACTATGTAACAGATAAAGGGCTGGTAACCAGAATCTACAAAGAAATCAAGAAACTCCACAAGATCAAAACAAACAACCCACTTAAGAGATGGGCCAAGGACCTAAATAGACACTTTCCAAAGGAGGAAATCCAAATGGCCAACAGACACATGCAAAAATGTTCAAGATCACTAGCAATCAGGGAAATGCAAATCAAAACCACAATGAGGTTTCACCTCACCCCTGTTAGGATGGCTCACATTCAGAAATCTACCAACAATAGATGCTGGCGAGGATGTGGGGAAAAAGGGAAACTAACCCTCTGTTGGTGGGAATGCAAAGTGGTTAAGCCACTATGGAGGTCAGTCTTGAGATTCCTCAGAAACCTGAATATAACCCTACCATTCAAAACATCCATCCCACTCCTTGGAATTTATCCAAAGGAAATTAAATTGGCAAACAAAAAAGCAGTCTGCACATTAATGTTTATTGCAGCTCAATTCACAATAGCTAAGACCTGGAACCAACCCAAATGCCCATCAACAGTAGACTGGATAAAGAAATTATGGGACATGTACTCTATAGAATACTATACAGCAGTCAAAAACAATGATACCCAGTCATTTGCAACAAGATGGAGGAATTTGGAAAACATCATGCTGAGTTTATTAAGCCAGTCCCAAAGGGACAAATATCATATGTTCTCCCTGATTGGTGACAACTAACCGAGCACCGAAGGGGAATCATGTTGAAGTGAAATGGACACTATGAGAAACAGTGACTTGATCAGCTCTTGTGCTGATGGTTGATGTACAATGTAATACTTTATCCATTTTAGTATTTTTTGTTCTAGTATTATTGGTTGAACGCTGTAATTAACACACAATCATTCTTAGGTGTTTAAATTTTAATAGAAAAGTGATCTATGTTAGTAATTTGGAAACATTATGCTGAGTGAATTAAACCAGTCCCAAAGGGACAAATATCATATGTTCTCCCCGATCATTGACAACTAAGCGAGCACCAAAAAGGAAACCTATTAAAGTGAAATGAATACTATGAAAAACGGTGACTTGATCAGCCCTTGCCCTAACTATTGATGAACAACTTAATACATTATCCCTCTTCGTTTTTTTTGTTTGTTTGTTCTACTTAATACTTTTGGTTGAATACTGTAATCAATACACAGTTATTCTTAAGTTTTGAAACTTAACTGAAAAGTGATCCCTGTTAAATATAAGAGTGGGAATAAGAAAGGGGGAGATGTGCAATTTGGGACATGCTCAATAGGACTTGGCCAAAACAGTAGAGTTAGAAACATACCAGGGGATTCCAATCCCATCCCATCAAGGTGGCATGTACCAATGCCATCTCACTAGTCCGGGTCATCAATTTCTGTTCACAATTGATCATAATGAAAGGACTAAGAACCAAAGGGATCACATAAACAAGAATAGTGTCTGCAAATACTAGCTGATAGAATAAAAAAGGGAGAGTATGATCCAACATGGGAAGCAGGATACACAGCAGACTCATAGAATGGTAGATGTCCTAAACAGCACTCTGGCCTCATAATCAGCCCTTAAGGCATGCGGATCTGGCTGAAAATCCATGAGAGTATTTTAGGCATGGAAAGCCAAGACACTCTGGTAAAACAAACAAACAAACAAAAAAACCCACCTAAATGAAAGATCTCTGCGAGTGAGATCCCAGTGGAAAGAACAGGTCATCAAAGTAGGAGGTACCTTTCTCTGAAGGGAGGAGAGAACTTCTACTTCTGACTACAACCTTGTCTAAATATGATCAGAGTCAGTGAACTCAGGGAGCTTCCATAGCCTTGGCAGCTCATGACAAGAGCCTAGGGTGATCACTGATGCCATAAACAAGAGTGTCAATTTGTAAAATCAACAGCAGTAGTCACTGTGCACTTACTCCTCATGCAGGATCTCTGTCCTTAATGTGCTGTACATTGTGATTTAATGCTATAACTAGTACTCAAACATCGTTTTTCACTTTGTTTTTCTATGTGGGTGCAAACTTTTGAAATCTTAACATATGCTACACTGATCTTCTGTATATAAAGATAATTGAAAATGAATCTTGATGTGAATGGAAGGGGAGAGGGACCGGGAATGGGGAAGGTTGTGGGTGGGATGGAAGTTATGGGATGGGAAGCCTTTGTAATCTATAAGCTGTATTTTGGAAATTTACATTCATTAAATAAAATTTAAAAAAAAATGAGCATCCAATAGATTATTTTCTCCACACATTCCTTATCCTATTCCAGAATCCAATTCAGCTTTTCAAAGGTATTAAGGACTCCATTACTCTAACAATTCAAAAACAAACTTAACTCTTTGTGCTTTAGCACTAGGTAACTCTTACTCTTTCAGAATGCTAAGTGTTTACTTCATAGGTAGCACTAAAACACTTCTGAGTACATTTATCTATGTGTAGACTGTTTCAGACAACATGACCCCCAAAATGTAGCATATCGTGCTTAGTTTCAACTCAATTCATGTAACAAATATATATTTTGCTATAGCAACAGAAGGATAAGAGACCAAACTGCATTATAGATGACAATAATGTTTCATAATCATGCCAAATTCATAATTCATTTCTGTATATTCCATGAGAACCAATTTTATGTTTTTTTCTATTTAAATTTTTTTTAAAGATCTATTTATTTATTTGAAAGTCAGAGTTATACAGAGAGAGGAGAGGCAGAGAGAGAGAGAGGTCTTCCATCTGATGGTTCAGTCCCCAAATGGCTGCAATGGCTCAAACTGCACAATCTGAAGCCAGGAAACAGGAGCTTCTTCTGGGTCTCCCACATGGGTGAAGGGGCCTAAGGACCTGGGCCATCTTCCACTGCTTTCCCAGGCCATAGTAGAGAGCTGGAGCAGAAGTGGAGCAGCCAACTCTCAAATCAGTGCCCATATGGAATACAGATGCTTTAGACTGGGGCATTAACCCACTGAGACACAGAGGTGGCCCCATATTTTCCATTTTAATTAACTAGTATACTGGGACTGGCACTGTGCCATAGCAGGTACAGCCACTGCCATATTGGTGCCATTCAAGTCCTGGTGGCTTTGCTTCCAATCCAGCTCTCTGCTATGGCATGGGAATTCAGTAGAAGATGGCCTAAGTCCTTGGGCTCCTGAACCCATGTGGGAGACCCAGAAGAAGCTCTTCAGTTCTAGCTTTGGATCAGTGCAACCCTGGCCATTGTGGCAAAATGGAGAGTGAACCATCAGATGGAAGACTCTCTCTCTCCCTCTGCCTCTCTGTAACTCTGACTTTCAAAAAATAAAAAATTCTAAAACAATAAATAAATAAATAAACTAGTATTAAACACATAAAATGACTACTGACAAGCTGGGGAATAATTAAAAAAAAAAACACTTAGAGGTGATATATTAATTTTCTTTCCTCTTAGAAACATGTGGAGGACCCAGAATCATACCTGGGAGAGAAGGTGAATGGCAGGAGTTCAAAGAAAACTCTGGAGGCCAATGCTGTGGCATAATGGGTAAAGCTGCTTCCTGCAGTGCCAGCATTCCATATGGTGCTGGCTCAAGTCCTGCCTACTCAACGTACAATCTAGCTTTCTGTTATATCTGGAGAAAGCAGTGGAACATGGTCCAAGTCCTTGGGCCACTGCACCTGCATGAAAGACTCAGAAGCTCTTGGGTCTTGGCTTTGGATCAGCTCAGCTCTGGCCTTTGCAGTAATTTGGAGAGTGAGTCAGCAGATAGAAGACTTTCTCTCTCTCTCTGCAACTCTTTCAATAAATAAATGAAATCTTAAAAAAAAAACCCTCTGGTTTCCTTCTGCACTGAACAGTGGAAAAAAAGAATATGATAGAATGAATAAAGAACAATAAATACATTATCCAAGAAAACATCAGCTTCACTGTGGAGGAATAAACCTGTGAATGTGGAAATACATAGGAAAATGCACCCACCTATATTAAGTGGCAGAGATTAAAAAGAAGTTATCATTGGATTAACCAAAGCATTATCTACAAATTTTGTAATATAATAGTGTAAAAGTAAAAAGAAATGTTAAGAGTGTTCAAATAAATGAGGTTGTCAGAGATAAACATTATGTTGTTATTAAAGTTTATACTAAAGAAAGTTAACACATAGACATAATGTATATTTAATGCAGTGCACTTTACCAGTAATGATTCTAAACAGACCCTTTCCCTGTATTCATCCCTTCACAAAACCCTGGATTGGTGCTGGCACTGTGGCCTAGTGGGTAAAACTGCCGCCTGCAGACTGGCATCCCATAGGGGCACTGGATTGATTCCCAGCTGCTCCACTTCTGATCCAGCTTTCTGCTATGCCCTGGGAAAGCAGTAGAAGATGGCCCAAGTCCTTGGGCCCCTGTAACCCTGTGGGAGACCCAGAAGAAGCTCCTGGATCCTGGCTTTGGATTGGCACAACTCTGGGCATTGCAGCCAACTGGGGAGTGAACCAGCAGACAGAAGAGCTCTCTCTCTCTCTCTCTCTGCCTCTCCCTCTCTGTGTGTAACTCTTTCAAATAAATCAATAAATCTTTTATAAAAAGACCCTGAATTTCACCATTTCATTTGATTTACCCCATGAGATACCAGTAAATGTGATAGCAATAGACAATTTGTTAAAAGATTTATTTATTTGAAAGAGTTACACAAAGAGAGAAGGAGAGGCACAGAAAAAGAGAGAGAGAGAGGGAGGGAGGGAGAGAGGAAAGGAGAGAGGGAGAGAAGGAGGGAGGCAGAAAGAGAGGTCTTCAAACCGCAGGTTTACTCCCCAGATGGTTGCAAGGGCTGGAGCTGTGTAGATGCAAAGATATGAGCCAGGAGCTTCTTCCAGGTCTCCCACAAGGGAGCAGGGGCCAAAGGACTTGGGCCATCTTCTGCTGTTTTCCCAGTCCATAGCAAAGAGCTGGATCAGAAGTGGAGCAGCCGAGTCATGAACTGACACACATATGGGATGCTGGCACTGCAGGCAGTGTCTTTACCTGTTATGCCACAGAACCAGCCCCAGAAATAGACAATTTGTAAAGTATTTGCCTTCTCAGATTTTTTTTCTGACAGTTCTCTTCTGAAAAAGCCTGGGGCCTGCCTGTTGAAGAGATAGTATGTAGGTTAGCGCCACAGCTCACTAGGCTAATCCTCCACCTGCGGCACTGGTACCCCGGGTTCTAGTCCTGGTTGGGGCACTGGTTCTGATCCAGTTGCTCCTATTCCATTCCAGCTCTCGGCTCCAGCCTGGGAAGGCAGTGGTGGATGACCCAAGTGCTTGGGCCCTGCACCCACATGGGAGACCAGGAGGAAGCACCTGGCTCCTAGCTTTGGATTAGCACAGCATGCCGGCCATAGCGGCCATTTAGGGGGTGAACCAATGGAAGGAAGACCTTTCTCTCTCTCTCTCTCTCTCTCTCTCTCTCTCTCTCTCACTAACTCTGCCTGTCAAAAATATAAAAGAGAGAGAGATAATATGCAGCCAAGATTCACCACAAACCCCAGACACTTAAGTGAAGCCTCAATCAGTTCCCCAAATGACAAAACTCTCACTTCTGCCCCTGGACTGTTGATAGTAACTGCCCAGCTGAGTGCAGTCCATAACACAGAGTCAGAACTGCAAATCAAATGGCTATTTGTTAAGCCATTGTGTTTTCTGATTTGGCCTACATCAAATGCTGATATATATCAGTAAGTATGGCAGAAAGTTGAATTACATGCAAACTACAATGCATACAACTTCAAGATTTCATTTAGAAGTTCCCATAAAACAGGCCAGCATTGTCACATATCAAGTAAGCCTGCCGTCTGCAATACAAGCACCCCATATGAGCACTGGTTCATGTTCTGGGTGTTCTGCTTTTGATCCAGCTTCCTGCTGATAGCCTGAGAAAAGCAATGGAAGATGATCCAAATACTTGGGCAAATGCTACCAATGTGGGAGATCCAGATGAAGATCTTGGTTCCTGGCCTCATTCTGTCCTGGCCCTGCTCAATGTGGCCATCTGTGATGTGAACAAGGAGAAGGACGATCTCTCTGGGTCTCTCCTCTCTATACAATATTTTCAAATAATTTTTTTAAAAACTAAGAAAAAAGCTCCTATAAATACAATCTTTGCCTATCAATTAGACCTTAGAAAAGCTGCTGATATTAAAAAAAAAAAGTCCTGGGATTCATACAAATAAATTATCTGGAGACCATAGGTTGTTCTTCACATTTTGGCTTATATATGGTCAATGTGTTCTTTTGGTTTATATTTTAAGAAGCTTATTATCATATGAAATCTAATTTAATATAATTTTACTATCTCAGAAAGCGGGATAAAGGTTCACAGTAATTTTCTGCAGCCACATGTGTACTGCATATTGTTCAAGAAGAAATTACTGAAGGGGAAAATTTTTATGAAATGCTTCTTTTTTTTTAAAAGATTTATTTATTTATTTGTAAGCCAAAGTTACACTGAGAGAGGAGAGGCAGAGAGAGAGAGAGAGATCTCCATCCGATGGCCCACTCTGCAAATGGCTGCAATGGCCAGAGCTGCACCAACCAAAGCCAGGACCCAGGAGTTTCTTCCTGGTCTCCCACATGGGTGCAGGGACCCAAGGACTTGAGCCATCTTCTACTGCTTTCCCAGGCCATAGCAGAAAGCTGGATCAGAAGTGGAGCAGCCAAGTCTTAAACCCGTGACAAAATGGGATGTGGGTGCTTCAAGCTAGGGCATTAGCGCATTGTGCCACAGCACCGGCCTCATGATAGGCTTTTTGAAGTCTCACACTCTAAACATAGCATTGGTAGCAAAAGGGAAGACATGCTCATGAAAGTTTTCTAAAGCAGTACTATTTGAACTGGTGACAATTTCTGAAATGGATCTGAAAAATAATTTTTTAATTAAGTGTGGCAAGATAGAGAACATTAGACAGAAGTTAGGGTGCTGGGGATTTACAAATCATGTGACACTACACAAAGCACTTTTCTCCTGAAATACGATTTGTTTCATCTTTTTTACAGAGATCCTGGAAAATTTCCTTGAGCTACCAGGAAGGACTATTAGAATACAGGGGACAGTAGTACTCCAAATGGCGGAATATGGAGGGAACACACTAATAGTCCTGGAAAAGATAGTTTAATAAAAGTGGAGATACTGTAGTTTCAGGGAAGAGTTAGGAAAAAAAATGCAGAGGAAACTCTCCACAACTAGTGGGACATAGTGGACCTATGTGGAGGGCATAGAAACCCACAGCTCAGTACCCCAGCTACGGAGTCTGTGCACCAGCACTGGAAAGGGAAGTGAGGCAAAACCTCACTAGCCCAAGACACTGGTGGGAAAGTGGCAGGAAGAGCCTAGAGGGAACAAGGCTTGAAACCCTGTGGGGGAAAGTCCACCAGACTAACTAAAAGAGAGAAAAAAAAAATAATGTAAAAGGGACCAGTATGGACATGATTCTCTCTCTCCACTCACCTTACAAAGGTGAGCAAGACAAAGAGCAGGCACCATTTTGGACATATGTAAAAGCTGTGCCACATCAAGTCTGAGCCTGCCCTCAGCTAAGCAGAAGAACCTGACTATGGTGGGGAGAAATAAGAGGAGAATAGGACCTAATGAATGTGTGAAGCTGTGACTGTGAAAAAAAAAAAAAAACAACTGAGGATGTATAGGAGAACTCATGGAGTGGCTGAGACTTGAGTATTCTCAGCAGACATGGAAGCTTGGTAACCTTGGCAACCCGGTGGGAGCTTGCAGGGGAATATGAGCTTACACTGAGGACTACACAGATCCTTTTTGTGGTTCTTGGGACAGAGCAGACGAATATTATACCCACATGGGCCAGAGCTCAGACACTGACTGCCTTCAATTCTGCTTAGCTGTGCGGAACTACTTCCCATATGAACCAAAAAAAAAAAAAAAAAAAAGAGAGAGAGAGAGAGAAAGAGAGAAAATTTAATATGTCTAACCTGGGTGTGTCACCCTTAACCCTAAGAATCAAACAGAGCTCTCATGGGCCAAGGACCTCAACAGACATTTTACAAAAGAGGAAATCCAAATGGCCAACAGGCACATGAAAAAATGTTCAAGATCACTAGCAATCAGGGAAATGCAAATCAAAACCAAATGAGGTTTCACCTCACCCCTGTTAGAATGGCTCACATGCAGAAATCTACCAACAATAGATGCTGGCGAGGATGTGGGGAATAAGGGACACTAACCCACTGTTGGTGGGAATGCAAATTGGTTAAGCAACTGTGGAAGTCAGTCTGGAGATTCCTCAGAAACCTGAATATAACCCTACCATTCAAAACATCCATCCCACTCCTTGGAATTTATCCAAAGGAAATTAAATTGGCAAACAAACAAGCAGTCTGCACATTAATGTTTATTGCAGCTCAATTCACAATAGCTAAGACCTGGAACCAACCCAAATGCCCATCAACAGTAGACTGGATAAAGAAATTATGGGACATGTACTCTATAGAATACTATCCAGCAGTCAAAAACAATGATACCCAGTCATTTGCAACAAGATAGAGGAATTTGGAAAACATCATGCTGAGTTTATTAAGCCAGTCCCAAAGGGACAAATATCATATGTTCTCCCAGATTGGTGACAACTAACTGAGCAACAAAGGGGAATCATGTTGAAGTGAAATGGACACTATGCGAAACAGTGACTTGATCAGCTCTTGTCCTGACAGTTGATGTACAATGTAATACTTTATCCATTTTAGTATTTTTTTTGTTCTAGGTTGAAGTCTGTAATTAACACACAATTATTCTTAGGTGTTTAAATTTTAACTGAAAAGTGATCCAAGTTAGGAATTTGGAAAACATTATGTTGAGTGAAATAAGCCAATCCCAAAGGGGCAAATACCACTTGTTCTCCGTGATAGGTGACAACTAACTGAGCACCAAAAAGGAAACCTGTTAAAGTGAAATGAACACTAGGAGAAACGGTGACTTGATCAGCCCTCACCCTGAATCTTGATGAGCAACTTGATATGTTATCCCTCTTAGTATTTTTTTTTTGTTTGTTCTACTCAATACTTTTGGTTGAATACTGTAATCAATACACAGTTCTTCTTAAGTGCTGAAACTTAACTGAAAAGTGATCACTGTTAAATATAAGAGTGGGAATAAGAGAGGGAAGAGATGTGCAATTCGGGACATGCTCAAGCTGACTTGCCCCAAATGGTAGAGTTAGAAACATACGAGGGCATTCCAATTCAATCCCATCAAGGTGGCATGTACCAATGCCATCTCACTAGTCCCAGTGATCAATTTCTGTTCACAATTGATCATAATGATAGGACTAAGAAACAAAGGGATCACATAAACAAGAATAGTGTCTGCAAATACTATCTGATAGAACAAAAAAGGGAGAGAATGATCCAACATGGGAATTGAGATACACAGCATACCCATAGAATGGCAAATGTCCTAAACAGCACCCTGGCCTCAGAATCAGCCCTTAAGGCATGCAGATCTGGCTGAAAAGCCCATGAGAGTATTTTAGTCATGGAAAGCCAAGACACTCTGGGGAAAAAAAAAAGACCTAAGTGAAAGATCTCCAGGAGTGAGATCCCAGTGGAAAGAATGGGTCATCAAAGAAGGAGGTACCTTTCTCTGAATGGAGGAGAGAACTTCCACTTTGGCCATTGCCTTGTCTAAAAATTATCATAGTCAGTGAACTCAGAGTGACTATCAATCATTATTTAAAATGTTTTGTAGGAAGGGCCTGAATGGCCTTCTAATATCCCTTAAATATATATTTCCATAAAACAGACAATAGAGGGGCTGGTACCGTGTCCCAGCAGGGAAAGCTGCTGCCTGCAGTGCCGACATCCCTTATGGGAGCTGCTTTGAGTTTTGGCTGCTCCATTTCTGATCCAACTCTCTTCTAAGGTCTGGGGCCCCTGCACCATGTGGGATAACTGGAAGAGGCTCCCAGCTCTTGGCTTCAGTTTGGGGTAGCTCCAGACATTGTAGCCATCTGGGGAGTAAACCAGAAGATGGAAAACCTTTCTCCCTCTCTCTCCCTGCCTCTGCATCTCTCTAACTCAAATAAAGTAAATAAAATAAATAAAAATAATAATAAATAAAAATAATTAAAAAAAAAAACAGACAGTAGAGCACAGTGGGAAAGCCATTGCCTGTGATGCTGGTATTCTGTATTGTGCATGAGTTCATGTCCCATCTGCTCTACTTCTGATCCAGCTCCTTTATGTGCCTAGGAAAGCTGCAAAGGATGGTGCTCCTACTACTACATGGGAAATGTGGAAGAAGATACTGGCTCCTGACTTTAATCCAGGTCCAACCCTAGGTGCTGTGGCCATTAGGGGTGTGAAACAGTGGATAAATGATTTACATCTTTCTCTTCTTTGTAACTCTGCCTTTCAAATAAATATTGGCCGGTGCTGTGGCTCAATAAGCTAATCCTCCTCCTGTGGCGCCGGCACCCTGGGTTCTTGTCATGGTTGGGGCAATGGATTCTGTCCCAGTTGCTCCTCTTCCAGTCCAGCTCTCTGCATTGGCCCGGGATTGCAGTGGAGGATGGCCCAAGTGCTTGGGCCCTATACCCACATGGGAGACCAGAAGTACCTGGCTCCTGGCTTCAGATCAGCACTGTGCACCAGCCACAGTGCACCAGCTGCAGTGGCCATTGAGGGGTTGAACCAATGGAAAAAGGAAGACCTTTCTCTCTGTCTGTCTCTCTCTGTCTACTCTGTCAAAAAAAAAAACAAAAAACCACGCAAGCGGAGGGAGGCAAGATGGCGGAATAGGAAGGGAGCACACTGATAGTCCGGGGAGAGATAGTTTAATAAAAGTGGAGATACTGCAGGTTCAAGGAAGAGTAGGGGAGGAAACAGCAGAAGAAACTCTTCTGGAACGCGTGATACACAGCGGACCTGCGTGGAGAGTGTGGGAGCCCACAGTTCGGGACACCAGCGGCAGACTCAACACACCAGTGCTGGAACGCGAGGTGAGCCAAACCTCAATAGCCCGAGACACCAGCAGGCAAGCGGAGAGAGGAGACTAGAGGGAACGACCCCTGGCGGGGTGAGTTCACCAGGCTAACTGGAAGAGAGAGAGAGAGAGAAAAAAAAAAGGTGACTGGTATGGACACGGGTTTCTCTCTCTGCTCACCTCTCAAGGGTGAGCAAGACAAAGAGCAGGCACCATCTTCGACATATGTCATAAGCAGAGTGACCTCAGGTCTGCACCGGCCCTGAGCCTAGCAGAAAAACCTGACTCTGGGCAGTTCAAATTAACAGGAGATTAGGACCTAGTAAATTTGTGGTGCTACTGAACTGAGACTGTGAAAAAAGAGACAGTGGGGGAGAGAACTCACGGAATTCACGTGAGCACTCTCCAGAGATGCTACAATTCCGTAACTTTGGCAACCCAGTGGGAGACTGAAGGAGACTTTGACCCCAATCTGAGGGCCGAACAGATTCCCTGTGTGGTCCTTGGGAAAGAGCTTCTGATCTCTGGCTCCTGTGGGTATATCATTTGCCTGCTAACTACCTCCAACTTCGTTCAGCTGTGCGGAATTACTTCCCTTTTGAATCAAAAAAAAAAAAAAAAGAAAGAGAGAGAGAGAGATTTACCACACCTAACCTGGGAGTGTCACCTTTGGCACACCAAACAGAGCTCTCAGGCCACACCCATCTCAAGCCCTAAGGCTCCATCAAAAACAGATAGTCCACTTAATCTAGAGTCATAGTATAACAAGAAAAAGCACCACAGTGAAGAAACCAAATATCTCCAATATGCCAAATAACAAACGCAAAAACCGAGGTAATAAAAACAAGGATGTCACCATGACGCCCTCAAATGAAAAAGACACCCCAATTCAAGATTATGAAGATGATGACATAGAAGAAATGCAAGAAGCAGATCTCAAAAAATTGATAAGAACATTAAGAAGTTCTCAAAAACAAATTCTTGAACCACAGAAATCCGCAATGGACAAGATAGAAAACCTCTCTCTTGAAAATGAAATATTAAGGAGGAATCAAAATGAAACGAAACAACTAGTAAAACAGGAAACTGTGATAGTGACTGAAGTGAAAAATTCAATAGATCAAATGAAAAACACAATAGAGAGCCTTACAAACAGAATGGGTAAAGCAGAAGAGAGAATATCGGACTTAGAAGACAGAGAACAGGAAAGTCAGACCAAAGAAGAGGAAATTAGGAATCTAAAACATATTGTCGGGAATCTTCAGGATACTATTAGAAAACCCATCATTCGGGTTCTAGGAGTTCCTGAAGGCATGGAGAGGGAGAAAGGATTAGAAGGCCTTTTTAGTGAGATACTAGCAGAAAATTTTCCAGGTTTGGAGAAGGACAGAGAAATCCTTGTACAGGAAGCACACAGAACCCCTAATAAACACGACCAAAAGAGATCCTCACCATGACACGTTGTAATTAAACTCTCCACAGTGAAACATAAAGAAAAGATCCTAAAATGTGCAAGAGAGAAACATCAGATTACTCTCAGAGGATCTCCAATGAGACTCACAGCTGACTACTCATCAGAAACTCTACAAGCTAGGAGGGAATGGCGAGATATAGCCCAGGTACTAAGAGAGAAAAACTGCCAGCCCAGAATATTGTATCCTGCAAAGCTATCATTTGTGAATGAAGGTGAAATAAAGACTTTTCATTGCAAACAGAAATTGAAAGAATTTGTTGCCACTTGTCCAGCCCTGCAAAAGATGCTTAAAGATGTGTTGCACACAGAAACACAGAAACATGGTCATCAATATGAAAGAAGGTAAAGGAAGGAAACCAAGGAAGGAAACCTCACAGCAAAAGATCACAGGGAATTCAAAGCATATATTAGAACTTATCTTTGGCAAATGGCAGGGCAAAGTTACCACTTATCATTAGTCACATTGAACGTGAATGGCCTGAACTGTCCAGTTAAAAGACACCAATTGGCTGATTGGGTTAAGGAACAAAACCCATCTATTTGCTGCTTACAAGAAACACATCTTTCCAACAAAGATCCATACAGACTGAAAGTGAAAGGCTGGAAAAAGATATACCATGCCAACAGAAATGAAAAAAGAGTGGGCATAGCCATCTTAATATCGGACAACATAAACTTTACCACAAAAACTGTTAAGAGCGACAAAGAGGGACACTATAGCATTATTAAGGGATCAATACAACAGGAAGATATAACAATTATCAATGTATATGCACCTAACTACAGGGCACCAGTTTATCTAAAAGATTTATTAACGGACTTAAAGGGAGACTTAGACCCCAATACAATAGTACTGGGGGACTTCAATACTCCACTCTCAGAAATAGACAGATCAATAGGACAGAAGATCAACAAGGAGACAGTAGATTTAAACGACACTATAGCCCAAATGGATCTAACAGATATATACAGAACTTTCAATCCTACAGCTAAAGATTTTACATTCTTCTCAGCAGTACATGGAACCTTCTCTAGGATTGACCACATACTAGGCCATAAAGCAAGTCTCAGCAAATTCAAAAGAATTAGAATCATACCATGCAGCTTCTCAGACCATAAAGGAATGAAGTTGGAAATTAGCAACTCAGGAATCCCTAGAGCATATGCAAACACATGGAGATTGAACAACATGCTCCTGAATGAACAATGGGTCATAGAAGAAATCAAAAGAGAAATCAAAAACTTTCTGGAAGTAAATGAGGATAACAGCACAACATACCAAAACTTATGGGACGCAGCAAAAGCAGAGTTAAGAGGAAAGTTTATATCAATAGGTGCCTACATCAAGAAATTGCAAAGGTACCAAATAGATGAGCTTTCAATTCACCTCAAGGATCTAGAAAATCTGCAGCAAACCAGACCCAAATCTAGTAGGAGAAGAGAAATAATTAAAATCAGAGAAGAAATCAACAGGATTGAATCAAGAAAAACATTACAAAAAATCAGCCAAACGAGGAGCTGGTTTTTTAAAAAATAAACAAAATTGACACCCCATTGGCACAACTAACTAAAAAGAAGAGAAAAGACCTAAATCAATAAAATCAGAGATGAAAAAGGAAATGTAACAACAGACACCACAGAAATAAAAAGAATCATCAGAAATTACTACAAGGACTTGTACGCCAGCAAACAGGGAAACCTATCAGAAATGGATAGATTCCTGGACACATGCAACCTACCTAAATTGAACCAGGAAGACATCGAAAACCTAAACAGACCCATAACTGAGACAGAAATTGAAACAGTAATTAAGGCCCTCCCAACAAACAAAAGCCCAGGACCAGATGGATTCACTGCTGAATTCTACCAGACATTTAAAGAAGTGACTCCAATTCTTCTCAAACTATTCAGAACAATCGAAGAAGAGGGAATCCTCCCAAATTCTTTCTATGAAGCCAGCATCACCTTAATTCCTAAGCCGAAAAAAGATGCAGCACTGAAAGAGAATTACAGACCAATATCCCTGATGAACATAGATGCAAAAATCCTCAATAAAATTCTCTCCAATAGAATGCAACAACACATCAGAAAGATCATCCACCCAGACCAAGTGGGATTTATCCCTGGTATGAAGGGATGGTTCAATGTGCGCAAAACAATCAATGTGATACACCACATTAACAGACTGCAGAAGAAAAACCATATGATTATCTCAATAGATGCCGAGAAAGCATTTGATAAAATACAACACCCATTCATGATGAAAACTCTAAGCAAACTGGGTTTGGAAGGAACATTCCTCTATACAATCAAAGCAATCTATGAAAAACCCACAGCCAACATCCTATTGAATGCGGAAAAGTTGGAAGCATTTCTGCTGAGATCTGGTACCAGACAGGGATGTCCACTCTCACCACTGCTATTCAATATAGTTCTGGAGGTTCTAGCCAGAGCTATTAGGCAAGAAAAAGAAATTAAAGGGATACAAATTGGGAAGGAAGAACTCAAACTATCCCTCTTTGCAGATGACATGATTCTTTATTTAGGGGACCCAAAGAACTCTACTAAGAGACTATTGGAACTCATAGAAGAATTTGGCAAAGTAGCAGGGTATAAAATCAATGCACAAAAATCAACAGCCTTTGTATACACAGACAATGCCATGGCTGAGGAAGAACTTCTAAGATCAATCCCATTCACAATAGCTACAAAAACAATCAAATACCTTGGAATTAACTTAACCAAGGACATTAAAGATCTCTACGATGAAAATTACAAAACCTTAAAGAAAGACATAGAAGAGGATACCAAGAAATGGAAAAATCTTCCATGCTCATGGATTGGAAGAATCAATATCATCAAAATGTCCATTCTCCCAAAAGCAATTTATAGATTCAATGCAATACCAATCAAGATAACAAAGACATTCTTCTCAGATCTGGAAAAAATGGTGCTGAAATTCATATGGAGGCACAAGAGACCTCGAATAGCTAAAGCAATCTTGTACAACAAAAACAAAGCCGGAGGCATCACAATACCAGATTTCAGGACATACTACAGGGCAGTTGTAATCAAAACAGCATGGTACTGGTACAGAAACAGAAGGATAGACAAATGGAACAGAATAGAAACACCAGAAATCAACCCAAACATCTACAGCCAACTTATATTTGATCAAGGATCTAAAACTAATTCCTGGAGCAAGGACAATCTATTCAATAAATGGTGCTGGGAAAATTGGATTTCCACGTGCAGAATCATGAAGCAAGACCCCTACCTTACACCTTACACAAAAATTCACTCAACATGGATTAAAGACCTAAATCTATGACCTGACACCATCAAGTTACTAGAGAACATTGGAGAAACCCTTCAAGATATTGGCACAGGCAAAGAATTTCTGGAAAAGACCTGGGAGGCACAGGCTGTCAAACCCTAAATCAACTATTGGGATTGCATCAAATTGAGAAGTTTCTGTACAGCAAAAGAAACAGTCAGGAGAGTGAAGAGACAACCGACAGAATGGGAAAAAAATATTTGCAAACTATGCAACAGATAAAGGGTTAATAACCAGAATCTACAAAGAGATCAAGGAACTCCACAAAAACAAAACCAACAACCCACTTAAGAGATGGGCCAAGGACCTCAATAGACATTTTTCAAAAGAGGAAATCCAAATGGCCAACAGGCACATGAAAAAATGTTCAAGATCAGTAGGAATCAGGGAAACACAAATCAAAACCACAATGAGGTTTCACCTCACCCCAGTTAGAATGGCTCACATGCAGAAATCTACCAACAACAGATGCTGGCGAGAATGTGCGGAAAAAGGGACACTAACCCACTGTTGGTGGGAATGCAAACTGGTCAAGCCACTATGGAAGTCAGTCTGGAGATTCCTCAGAAACCTGAAGATAACCCTACCGTTCGACCCAGCCATCCCACTCCTTGGAATTTACCCAAAGGAATTTAAATTGGCAAACAAAAAAGCGGTCTGCACCCTAATGTTTATTACAGCTCAATTCACAATAGCTAAGAACTGGAACCAACCTAAATGCCCATCAACGGTAGACTGGATAAAGAAATTATGGGATATGCACTCTTTAGAATACTATACCACAGTAAGAAACAATGAAATCCAGTCATTTGCAACAAAATGGAGGAATCTGGAACACATCATGCTGAGTGAAATAAGCCAGTCCCAACGGGACAAATACCATATGTTCTCCCTGATCGGTGACAACTGACTGAACACCAAAAAGGAAACCTGTTGAAGTGAAATGGACAATATGGGAAATGGTGACTTGATCAGCATAGCCCTGACTGTTAATGAACAACTTAATACTTTATCCCTCTTAGTAGTTTTTTTTTTATTTGTTCTACTTAATATGACTGGTTTAATTCTGTAATTAATACACAGTTATTCTTAAGTGTTGAAAATTAACTGAAATGTGATCCCAGTTAAACATAAGAGTGGGAATAAGAGAGGGAAGAGATGTATAATTTGGGACATGCTCAAGCTGACTTGCCCCAAATGGTAGAGTTAGAAACATACCAGAGGACTCCAATTCAATCCCATCAAGGTGGCATGTACCAATGCCATCTCACTAGTCCAAGTGATCAATTTCAGTTCACAATTGATCATAATGAAAGGACTAAGAGTCAAAGGGAGCACATAAACAAGTCTAGTACCTGCTAAAACTAACCGGTAGAATAAATAAAGGGGAGAGTGATCCAACATGGGAAGTGAGATACTCAGCCGACTCATAGAATGGCAGATGTCCTAAATAGCACTCTGGCCTCAGAATCAGCCCTAAAGGCATTCGGATCTGGCTGAAAAGCCCATGAGAGTATTTCAGGCATGGAAAGCCAAAACACTCTGGCAAAAGATCTCTGTGAGTGAGATTCCAGTGGAAAGAACAGGTCATCAAAGAAGGAGATACCTTTCTCTGAAGGGAGGAAAGAACCTCCACTCTGACTATGACCTTGTGTAAACAAGATAAGAGTGGCCATTGAGGGGGTGAACCAATGGAAAAAGGAAGACCTTTCGCTCTGTCTCTCTCTCACTGTCTACTCTGTCAAAAAAAAAAAAACACAAATAAATGAATATTTTTAATTTTTTTAAAAATTTAACAAATGGCCCTAAATATTCTGACTCATCTTACATGTAACAGGAGCCAAGAAAGTTGCTGCTGACTTTATGTAGTGCCTCCTCATTCCATTTTATAAGAAAAAATATTTATTTCTTTTGCTATCCAAGCACTCAAATCTAAAAGAAATAATACTACCCAGTACAGCTCTATTTAAGGCTGCTCTTGTACTGAAGAAAAGTAAAGGAGCAAGGGGCCCAAACCCTGTGTGGCAGGCTGGCATTCCCCTCCTCACTCTGCATCTGAGTTTCTGGTTAGAGATGGAGACAAAGGCAACTCCAGAGACTGCAGTGGTGCACAAACAGCCTCAATCACAGACACTCCTTGTGTTGTGCAACAGAAGGAGAGCATGGAACACTATGTAAGGGAGGAATACATTGAACACAAAAGGAAAGGATGTGCATGGACATAGCTAAGAATTTCCCCACTCTGCTGATCACAATCTCAAGGATGTCCAGGCCAGAATTCCATTTCACTTTGGAAAACCTACTCCATAAAGTTTTCTCCACCTAGGTGTATTCTTCAGTGAGGAATCTGTCCTCCTGAGAGATGGCAGCACCACAAACTGAAAGCCAGTCAAAAAGCAGAGTGATGGCTTTAATTCTCAGAGGTGAATGGACAACCACATCTATGAATTCTGCCTTGAAAAATAAGCTTCCTTCTGCTCTAGGAATCTGATATAGGTTAGGGCTAAAATGAGAAACACAGAGACCAGTTGGGTCTGTTAGGTGAGAAGAAAGGAAGCTTGATTTCCAGCTGTTACTTTGTAACATGTAAGTTTTGAGAGGATTTCATTTTCCACTTCTATTTGAAGAAATGGAAATGTAGAATCAGTGCCAGCCTAACACACAGCAGCTTTAGCCACTGATGACATCACAGCTTGCTACCTAAAAGTGGCAGCCAAAATAAACTCAACAAATGAGAACCAAAATAAAACAGAAGAGTCTAATATAATACTAACATTTGTTCAGCAGATATTACCAAGATCTTGACACACAAGTCATCAGAAGGATAAAGGGTGGGCCTGGCTTTGTGGCACAGTCGATTAAGCCACCACCAAATAAAATGCTGGGATCCCATATGTGTGTCCACCCTTTAAAAAAGATTTATTTATTTGAAAGTTAGAGTTTTGGGGCTTGGTGCTGTGGCACAGCTGGTTGAGGCCCTGGCCTGCATCCCATATGGTCATCAGTTTGGATCTTGGCTGCTCCACTTCCAATCCAGCTGCCTGCTAATGTGCTTGGGAAAGTGGCACAGTATGGCCCAAGTCCTTGGCCCCCTATATCCACATGGGAGACCCAGAAGAAGCTACTGGCTCCTGGCTTCAGATCAGCTAAGATCTGGCCACTGCAGCCATTTGGGGAGTGAACCAGCAGACTGAAGACCTCTCTATCTGTCTCTATCTCTATCAGTAACTCTTTCAAATAAATAAAATATATCTTAAAAAAACTGTCAGAGTTATGGAAAGGAGGGAGAGTCAGATGGGATGGCATTGTGGATTAGCAGGTAAAGCTGCTGCCTGCAATGCTGGCATCCCATATATGCACCAGTTCATGTCTTGGCTGCTCCACTTCTGATCCAGCTCTCTGCTAGTGGCCTTGGAAAAGTAGAAGATGGCCCAATACCTGGGTCCTTGCCACCCAAGTGGGAGACCTGAATGAAGCTCTTGGGCCTGGCCCAGTTCTGGCCATTGCAGCCATCTAGGGAGTAGACCAGCAGATGGAAAATCTCTTTCTCATTCTCTCCCTTTTTCTATCTTTGCCTTGAAAAGAAATAAATGCTAAAAAAGAGAGACAGATCTTCCATCTGAGATGGCTGCAATGGCCAGGGATGAACCACACAGAAACCAGGAGCCAGACACTTCATCTGGTTCTCTCACATGGGTTACAATGGCCCAAACACTTGAGTCATCCTCTGTTGCTTTTCTCAGGCCATCAGCAGGGAGCTAGGTTAGAAGTGGAGCAACTGGGACATGAACTGCTGCTCATCTGGGAAGTGGCATTGCAGATGGTGGCTTTCCCTATTGTGCTACAATGCCAGCCCCATGAGTGCCAGTTTGAGTCACAACTGTTCCACTTCTGATCCAGCTCCCTGCTAATGCAACTGGGGAAGCAGAAACAGATGGCACAAGTACCTGGGTCCTTCCACCAACATCCGCACTTGGTTGGACTTCCAGGCTGTGCCAGCATTATTCATTGCAGTCTCTTGAGTGAACCAGCAGACACAAGATCCCCATCCTTCTGTCTCTGCCTCTTTCTCTGTAACTCTACCTTCAAAATAAAATTTTTAAATCTTAATAAAAAAAGGAAAGGGTGAGAGAGGAGCCACAGTAAAATAACAGAGCAAGGCTACAGTTGTGCTGTCCCTCAGCAGCATTCTGCCTTAAGTGGGAAGACTCTGGCTTACAGACACTGACATAAAAGACACATTCACAACACATTTCAAAACAAGAGATGAGAGGTTTACAAGGCATATTGATTTTATGATGACTTTCATTCATTAGGTACACTGGGTTTAGATATATGCCTTTTAGTGCATGCAGCCAAGTTAACCCAGAGTCTAATTCAAAGAGACGTACTGTGGAAGATGTGCTGCCAGGGGAAAGAGCTGCTATGTCCCATTGTTCTTCTAGCATCATAAAAAGAAAGAAAAGGTCTACGCATGTCCATGGTTATAAGGACAGAAGCACAAAAATTTCAGAACAGGGGAGCAAATTTCAAATATAGTTATTTTAAGAAAATAAAATGAAGTATATTTCAGAATATAATGTGGGGTAGAAAAACACCATCAGTTCATCAATTCTCACAGGGATCCAGAAAACTGCTCTGCTTACCCATAGTCCAAATGTTTCAAAACACATTTTTCTGATTCAATTCAAAAGATTACAGGAATTAGCACTTTGGGTGTTCAAATGTCAAATTAAGTTTAAGTTTCCACTATGGGCAAATGTAGCCCAATCACTCAGAACATGAGAAAAACTTTTCCATAAGAAGGAACATGAAATATTCAGTCACACAGAATAACTGTGTTTAGTGCTCAAAGTGAACCCCAGGATAAGCACCCAGAAAACCTGTTAGGTCTTGGGTCCAGCACTGTGGTGTAGCATGTAAAAATTTTTTTATATAAAAGGCAGAGTTACAGAGAGGCAGAGGCAGAGGCAGAGGCAGAGGCAGAGAGAGAGGTCTTCCATTCACTGATTCACTCCAAAAATGGCTGCAATAGCCAGAGCTGGATCTATCTGAAGCCAGGAGCCAGAAGCTTCTGTCAGGTCTCCCATGCAGGTGCAGAACCCAAGAACTTGCACCATCTTCCACTGCTTTCTCAGGCCATGGTAGAAAGCTGGATCTCAAAAAAGCACCCATACGGGATGCCAGCACTGTAGGTGGCAGCCTCACCTGCCATGCCACAGTACCAGACCTAAAAATAAACCTATTTTCAAAAGCATTTTAAATGAGGAATGGGAGAGAGTTCATTTATCCAAAGCAAGGATAACATAACTACTACACAGAAGAAGCTCCTGGCTCTTAGCTTTGGATTGGCACAGCTCTGACCACTGTAGCCAGTTGGGGAGTGAACCAGCAGATGAAGTTTTCTCTCTCTCTGCCTCTCCTTCTCTCTGTGTGTAACTACTAGTACTCATTAACTTCAAAAATATAGAAATTTGATGAAACTCAAAATATAACCAAAATCATCATCTACTTCAAATTATAATCTTTATTTTGAGTCATAGTAGAAAAAAGTAACCCCTCCCCCCTTTGAAAAAATGCACATGGGACTGGTGTAGTAGGTTAATCAGACCCTGACAGTGCCAGCACCCCGCATGGGCACTAGTTCAAGACCTGGCTGCTCCATTTCCTATATAGTTCCCTTCTAATTCACCTGGGAAAGCAGAGGATGATGGCACAAGTGTTTGGGCCCCTGAAATCAAGTGTGAGAACCTGAAGAAGCTCCTGGCTCCTGGATTCACCTGGCCCAACCCAAATTTTTGTAGCCATTTGAGGAGTGAACCAACAGGTGGAAGACCTCTCTTTCAATCTCTGTAAATCTGCCTTTCGAGTAAATAAAATGAATCTAAAAAAATACACTGTATGCAATGTAGTATTTTGGTTATTCCCTCATACAAAGAAAGCTCAGATAAACTGTAGATGAATCCTCCTGGCTTGATGCAATTCAGGAGGATTGCCTTCTGCCATCCTGTGCTAGACATCAATGAAAGTCATTAATGGGAAGATGAATGGACACCATCAGACTGCTTCCTCACATGGCACCTTTTCTTAAAGACATCACTGCTATATTACCAGATTATGTCTCTCGTGTGAAACATGTCTCCCCTAAAATTTTAAAGAACTTGCCAGAAACTTATAGCAGAGCAGGAAATGATGTGCCAAGAACAGTCAGTTAGCCTGAGTAGTCTAGGAATCCTGTTCTTGGCTGTTTTCAAGTTCACATTAATGTACACACAACATAATTGCTGAGAAAGTGTCTTATAGTTGTTTCCTGGGTGTGAAGCAACTCTTTTCAGCAGAAACACATAACTGCTTGTCCACTCACAAGCACTGTGATAGAGTGTACATGGGAGAAAAGGTCAAAAACACACTGGGTTTGACAGGAAGAATGTTGTTACCCTAACAACCTCTATCCAGGATTCCCTTTCTATTTTTACTTCCTAGGTAACCTTACTATGTTAAATGGGTTTCACAGATTAGTAATCTGGTGACAACAGGACTCTAACAGAATCTATGAATCACTCAGTTAATCCAGTGAAAATTTCATTATACTGAAAGTTAGTCTATAGCAATAGTTTTCAGGGCCACATCTCTCTTTTTCAGAAAATGTTTTATTTATTTATTTGAGAGGTAGAGTTACAGATACTGAGAGGGATAGACAGAGAGAAAGGTCTTCCTTCTGCTGGTTCACTCCCCAGATGGCCAAAATGTCCAGAAGAGCTGCACTGCCCTAAAGCCAGGAGCCAGAGCTTCTTCTGGGTCTCCCACATGGGTGCAGAGGCCCAAGCACTTGGGCCATCTTCCACTGCCTTCCCAGGCCATAGCAGAGAGCTGGATCAGAGGAGGTGCAGCTGGGACTCAAACAGGTGCCCATATGGGATTCTGGCATCACAGGCAGAGGATTAACCTACTGAGTCACAGTGCCAGCCCAAAGCCACATCTTTTACTGTACTGTGTGTGCATCTCTGTGGGGGAGGGGGCATATTTTCTCTTTTCTTCCTTACCCCTCCTCACATTGACACCTTGTACAAAGGCTTCCACAGACCACAGTCATTATGAAAATCTATCACTAATAAATGTTGAAAATGTCATGGGTTAAACACAGAACCCAGAATAAGAAAAGTTCCTTGAGGCTGGTGTTGTGGCTGAGTGGTTAAAAGCATAAGGGTGCCGGTTTGAGACCTGGCTGCTCCACTTCTGATCCAGTTCTCTGGTATGGCCTGGGACAACATTGGAAGATGGCCCAAGTGTTTGGTCATCTGCATCTATGTGGGAGACCTGGAAGAAGTTCCTGGCTCCTGACTTCAGATCCATGCAGTTCTGGCCATTGTGACCATCTGGGGAGTGAACCAGCAGATGGGAGACCTCTCTCTCTCTCTTTGTGCCTTTGCCTCTCTGTAACTCTGCCTTTCAAATAAATAAATAAATTATTTTAAAAAGTAACTGGCCCTCTTAATTAAAACTGTATGGACTGTAAGATAATCAGCTTGGTGGAGCACTGAGTGACTTTAAAGAACTAGAAGAGAACAATTGCTACTTTTCTGTATTTATGTTTTCATTGCTCTCCACTTTATGAAAATCTATATTAAAGTAGCTCATTACTAACTCACATGGTAGACTTGCATTAATTTCATTTCACTTCTCACTTTGCAAAGGATTAGTAGCAGGTAAAAATTGTTGACATCCCTAATAACATAAGAAAGAAGGGTTGAAGACAGAAATCAAAAAGCAGGAAAATAAATCAGCTACGTGTCCATTGCCTCAAGCTCCAGATTGAAAAAGGGTCTGTTAATTAAACGTGGAGGAGAGATCAATCCACAAAGCTACTGCACAAGCTTCACATTGCTGCTGGGAAATACATCCAAAAACAAGGCGCCCCAGCTGTCAAATATGTTCATGGGGTCCAGGAGCCAGATCTTACTCTGATCTTCCATCTCCACCTCTCCACTGCCTCAGGCTCCCAGCTGAAGGCCACCAAGCCCTGCCCAGCTGGAACTACCATGGCATATAACCAGAGGCCCAGCCAGAAGGCATTCTTTGACCCATCCAAAGTGAGAACTGGGCTTACTTAAATATAGAGAAAGGGACTCCTTCCTTCGCCCATGCTCTCAACTGCCCTGCTTGTGCCGTTCCTTGTCCAGTGTACTTTAAGCAGAATTTGAGTGAGGCAGCCCGTGGGACTGGCCGAGCGTTGGGAGTCTGGGAAGCAGCAGTGGGAGACACAACACCTGGGCCCCAGCCTTGACTCTGCCAGAGAAGCTCCTAGGATCACTGAGAAGCAAGTGATCGACATCTGGGAGCCACCACCCGCCATCGCACCCACCCCGCTCCCACACACGCATAGATGCCCCTTCCTGTTCTCCATACTTGCCGTGGAAAATCTCCGGAGCATGTCCCCTTTCTTTGGGACACACGGGGAGCAAAGCGGAGAGTGTGGGCCAGGAGAAGTCGCTGGAACTTGGACCCAGGGGTGGTAAATGCAGAAGCACAGAAACAGCGGGCTGCAGGTGTGGGGTGTGTGCTCCCAAACTGCCTGCAATTGCACTTGCAGAGCAAGACTCCCCAGTGAATGTGGGAGAAGGAGCAGCGCAGCCTCTCAGGGGACACTCTGATCAGCAAATGAACTTCATCTGTTCCCAACCCCGAGCCAGAGGGAAAGGCACGCGCATGCGCAGTTCTCCCACATTCACACGCACAGGCATTCAGAGCATGAAGAGCGTTTCAGCACAGGGTGACTCTGGGAAATGGAGTCCAGGCCGGGGTATTCCTAGATAGAATTACTGGCCCTCTCCTAGGGCTTCAGTGTGGGGTGGGTGGAGACAGGCTGGGAACCAGAGGGCATTTACTTTTGTTTCCATCCCCCCTTCCCTTCCTACCCACCCCAAATCTCAAGGGTCAGGTGCTGTTCTTCCTTTCTTGAACAAAATCTTAAGAAGTGACAGCCACTCCTGCTGAGTCCCAAATGATGGTTCCCTCACACATGCTTTTTCCCTCAGAAAAATGTTACTGCTGCTTTATTCCTGGACAGCTTCTTTCAAGTAATAAATGACAACAAATTCAATGTAACTCACAGCACAGGTAGACGTCATAGTTTAACCTCTAGATTTGTGAATATAATTTTTTTTGTGTGTTGTTGATGTTTGTTGTTCTTTTCAAATTATTTTGCACCATCCTCTAATTCACCAAGTACAAAAAAAAAAAAAAAAAGAAAAGAAACCAGGAGAACTGGATACAGAACTAACATTGCCAAGTATATTCTAGGGACTAGATTAAGAGTAAAGACCTTACTTTGTATCATTTATACCTTAGATTAATTCTGGAGACAGTATTTGGAGACAGTATTATCAACTTACAAAGGGAAAGCTTAGGAGGAAAGAGTTTAGAATTGAATTTGCCCATGGAAATATGGTTAAAAAGACTAGGTTAAAGGGCAACAAAGTGAAATATTGGTTTAAGAAATCTTTCCGGACCAGCACTGTGGCATAGTGGGCTAAGCCTCTGCCTTGAGCACCGGCATTCAATATGGGTGCTGGTTCAAGTCCCTGCTGCTCCACTATCAATCCAGCTTTCTGCTCTAACCTATGAAAGCAGTAGAAGATGGCCCAAATGCCTGGGACCTTTTATCCACATTGGATACCCAGAACTTCCTAGCTCCTGGCTTTGCATTAGCTTAACTATGGCCATTGCAGCCGTTTGGGGAGTGAATCAGTGGATAGAATACTTCTCTCTCTCTCTCTGCCTCTGCATATCTGTAACTCTGCCGTTCAAATAAAAAATAACTCTTCTTTAAAAAAGTAAATATTTCTTTTATTTTGGGGCTCAGTTTCTAAAACCCCAGGTTTCTCATCTCTAAAATAAGAAGTGAGGGAGAGGAAGAGTATCTATAATGCTAATCTTCACTGCAGAGAAACACATAGGATTGTAACTTGTCTGAAAAAGAAAGGAGATTCAAAGTTGCTGTTGCTGTATGGTTATTTTTTTTCATGTTTAATATCAAGATAGCATACAAATGCATTCTTAAGTATATTTGTAGTGTTTGATTTTCAAGATTTTAAGTATAAATGTAAATGGAAGCAGGATGACATGGAGTTCTGTTTGTGATTACTTCTGTCAATTATAATTCATGGGATTAGAATTGCTGGATTAGGAATGCTTAAATGTATCCATTCATTTCACACTAATGTTTATTATATCAGGCAATAGTCTTTGTGTAGACTGCTTTTTCTTGCCAGATTGAAAATTCAGGAGGGCAAGAAACATGTTTGCTTTGACATTAAAACTCAGCATCTTGATAGAGTCATTCTTTTAGTTGAATGAATAAATGAGGATATAAAAAGAAATAAATACAATTTCTGATCCCCAAGAACTACCTAGTTGAAGAGACAATGAAATAGATGTCTATTTCATAACTGCCACAATTAGATGAATGTATAATTTGTTGCTCAGAGACAATTTTGATAATAAAAGAGACATATTAATAATGACACAGGGTTGAAATGTATAACAGAAACCATCCAGGGCCAAGCAGGTTAAATGTTCACCCTAGCTTTGTAAGGCATTCCATCCACTATTTAGTAAGCATTTACTGAGCATTCTTTTGTGTGGTGTGTTGAAAGAACTACCAGCCACATGATTTTCCTAGATATTGGAGTAAGAGATCCTGAGCAATCAGAAAAAGGCTGAGATGAACTAAGAGGCTTTTGACCAAAGGTAAACAAACAAACAAAGAAACAAAAACCAGAGAGGTCAATTAAAAAGTATATCAAAGATAATTTAGTAGGACCTGAACCAAGGTATGGTGGTAGTGGGAATGAAGAAGAGGCAAGAGATTACAAGGAGATCTAAAAGGCAGAAACAACAGGATTTCAATGGTAGATGAAGGCAGGAGGGAACTCATGTATAAATCTTCATTTGAATCTTATTATTTTATAGGCAAGGGGTTCTCAGTACATTAATGTTCATCAATAATAAAAGGCTACCTCCAACTGACTTGTAAACTTCTCCTAAATCCAGGACACAATCTCATGGGTATCTACTATCTATAAGCCTTATGTTGATCATCAAGCCAAATGTTTTTAACTGCTACAATATACAATGGTTCTCATTATGAAGCAGTTACTTAGAAACTAGAAGACAAATCCGTGTCTATAAGAACATCTAGGCTGGTGCCGTGACTCACTAGGCTAATCCTCTGCCTGCGGCACCAGGCAAATACTATCCGATAGAATAAGAAAGGGAGAGAATGATCCAACATGGGAAGCGAGATACACAGCAGACTCATAGAATGGCAGATGTCCTAAGCAGCACTCTGGCCTCAGAAACAGCCCTTAAGGCATTTGGATCTTGCTGAAGAGCCCATGAGAGTATTTTAGGCATGGAAAGCCAAGACACTCCAGAAAAAAAAGACCTAAATGAAAGTTCTCTGCGAGTGAGATCCCAGAGGAAAGAACAGGGCCATCAAAGGAGGAGGTACCTTTCTCTGAAGGGAAGAGAGAACTTCCACTTTGACTATGACCTTGTCTAAATAAGATCAAAGTCAGCGAACTCAAGAGGCTTCCATAGCCTTGGAAACTTATGACTAGAGCCTAGGAAGATTGCTGTCGCCATAAACAAGAGTGTCAAACTGTTTCGTCAACAACAGGAGTCACAGCGTACTTACTTCTCATGTGGGATCTGTCTTTAATGTGTTGTCCAATGTGAAGTGATGCTATAACTAGTACTGAAACAGTATTTTACACTTTGTGTCTCTGTGTGTGTACAAACTGATGAAATCTTTACTTAATATATACTAAATCGATCTTCTGTATATAAAGATAATTGAAAATGAATCTTGATGTGAATGGAATGGGAGAAGGAGTGGGACATGGGAGGGGTGTGAGTGGGAGGAAAAGTATGTGTGGGTGAAGCCATTGTAATCCATAAACTATACTTTGGAAATTTATGTTTACTAAATAAAAAATTAAAAAATAATACTGCAAAAATATTTATTTATTTATTTAAAATAGTTACAGAGAGAGAGAGGAGAGGAAGAAAAAGAGGGAAAGGTCCTCCAAATGTTGGTTCATTCCTAGTTGGCTGCAAGGTCTTCAGGGGCCCAAGGTCTTGGACCATCTTCTACTGCTTTCCCAGGCCATAGCAGAGAGCTGTAGTGGAAGTGGAGCAGCTGGGACTCAAACAAATGCCCATATGGAATGCTGGCACTGCAGGTAGCAGCTTTACCCACTACACCATAGTGCCATTCCTCCCCCCTCCCAGGGAATTTTTTTCACTTCTTTTCGGCTTAATTATACTTTAGTTACCTAAATTTGGTGAATATATAAATAGTGAATTAGCAAGGTATTCCAAATATAGCTTTCATTTACATGACTTTTGGTTTTTTTAATTTAAACTTTTTAATAAATATTGACCATTACTATTCTTTTTTAGAAAATATTTATTCATTCATTTATTTGAAAATCAGAGTTACACAGAGAGAGGAGAGGCAGAGAGAGAGAGGTGTCTTCCACCTGATGGTTTACTCCCCAATTGGCCACAATGGCCGGAGCTGTGCCGATCCTAAGGCAGTAGCCAGGAGCTTCCTCCAGGTCTCCCATGTGGGTGCAGGGGCCCAAGGACTTGGATATCCTCTATTGCTTTCCCAGGCCATAGAAGAGAGCTGGATTGAAAGTGGAGTGGCCAGGTCTCAAACAGGCCCTTATGGGATGCCGGCACTTCAGGCCAGGATGTTAACCTGCTGCACCACAGCCCCGGCCCCTGAATTTAACTTTTTTATTTAGATTGTTCTTTTTTATTTTTATTTTTTGGACAGGCAGAGTTAGTGAGAGAGACAGAGACAGAGACAGAGACAGAGACAGAGAGAAAGGTCTTCCTTTTTCCGTTGGTTCACCCCCCAAGTGAAGCCAGGAACCAGGTGCTTCCTCCTGGTCTCCCATGCGGGTGCAGGGCCCAAGCACTTGGGCCATCCTCCACTGCACTCCCGGGCCACAGATGTTGATCATCAAGCCAAATGTTTTTAACTGCTACAATATACAATGGTCCTCATTATGAAGCAGTCACTTAGAAACTAGAAGACAAGTCAGTGTCTATAAGAACAATCCAGGCTGGCACCATGGCTCACTAGGCTAATCCTCTGCCTGCGGCACCAGCACCCCAGGTTCTAGGCCCGGTTGGGGTGCCAGATTCTGTCCCGGTTGCTCTTCTTCCAGTCCAGCTCTCTGCTGTGGCCTGGGAGTGCAGTGGAGGATGGCCCAAGTGCTTGGGCCCTGCACCCGCATGGGAGACCAGGAGGAAGCACCTGGTTCCTGGCTTCACTTGGGGGGTGAACCAACAGAAAAAGGAAGACCTTTCTCTCTGTCTCTGTCTCTCTCTCTCACTAACTCTGCCTGTCCAAAAAAATAAAAAAGAACAATCTAAATAAAAAAGTTAAATTCAGGGGCCGGGGCTGTGGTGCAGCAGGTTAACACCCTGGCCTGAAGTGCCGGCATCACATAAGGGCCTGTTCGAGACCTGGCCACTCCACTTTCAATCCAGCTCTCTTCTATGGCCTGGAAAAGCAATAGAGGATAGCCCAAGTCCTTGGGCCCCTGTACCCACATGGGAGACCTGGAGGAAGCTCCTGGCTACTGGCTTCAGATTGGCACAGCTCCAGCCATTGTGGCCAGTTGGGGAGTGAACCATCAGATGGAAGACCCCTCTCTCTCTGCCACTCCTCTCTCTGTGTAACTCTGATTTTCAAATAAATGAATGAATAAGTATTTTTTAAAAAAGAATAGTAATGGTCAATATTTATTTAAAAAGTTAAATTAAAAAAAACCAAAAGTCATATAAATGAAAGCTATATTTGGAATACCTTGCTAATTCACTATTTATATATTCACCAAATTTAGGTAACTAAAGTACAATTAAGCCGAAAAGAAGTGAAAAAAATTCCCTGGGAGGGGGGAGGAATGGCACTATGGTGTAGTGGGTAAAGCTGCCACCTGCAGTGCCAGCATTCCATATGGGCATTTGTTTGAGTCCCAGCTGCTCCATTTCCACTACAGCTCTCATGGGCTATTCACCATATCCGAATGCCTTAAGGGCTGATTCTGAGGCCAGAGTGCTATTTAGGACATCTGCCATTCTATGGGTCTGCTGTGTATCCTGCTTCCCATGTTGGATCATTCTCTCGCTTTTTGATTCTATCAGTTACTATTAACAGATTCTAGTCTTGCTTGTGTGATCCCTTTGACTCTAAGACCTATCAGTGTAATCAACTGTGAACTGAAATTGATCACTTGGACTAGTGAGATGGCATTGGTACATGCACCTTGATGGGATTGTATTGGAACCCCCTGGCATGTTTCTAAATCCACGATTTGGGGCAAGTCCGATTGAGCATGTCCCAAATTGTACATTTCCCCCTTTCTTATTCCCACTCTTATATTTAACAGGGATCACTTTTAAGTTAAAAATAAACACCTATGAATAATTATGTGTTAATTACAGAGTGCAACCACTACTCATAGAACAAAAAAAAAATACTAATATGGATAAAGTATTACATTGTACATCAACAGTCAGGACAAGAGCTGATCAAGTCACTGTTTCTCATAGTGTCCTTTTCACTTCAACAAGTCTCCCCTTAGGTGCTCAGTTAGTTGTCACCGATCAGGGAGAACATATGGTATTTGTCCCTTTGGGACTGGCTTAATTCACTCAGCATGATGTTTTCCAAATTCCTCCATCTTGTTGCAAATGACCAGGTTTCATTGTTTTGACTGCTGTATAGTATTCTATAGAGTGCATGTCCCATAATTTCTTTATCCAGTCTACTGTGGATGCGCATTTGGGTTGGTTCCAGGCCTTAGCTATTGTGAATTGAGCTGCAATAAACATTAATGTGCAGACTGCTTTTTTGTTTGCCAATTTAATTTCCTTTAGGTAAATTCCAAGGAGTGGGATGGCTGGGTTGAATAGTAGGGTTATATTCAGGTTTCTGAGGAGTCTCCAGACTGACTTCATAGTGGCTTAACCAGTTTGCACACCCACCAACAGTGGGTTAATGTCCCTTTTTCCCCACATCCTCTCCAGCATCTGATGTTGGTAGATTTCTGAATGTGAGCCATTCTCACTGGGGTTAGGTGAAATCTCATTGTGGTTTTGATTTGCATTTCCCTGATTTCTAGTGATCTTGAACATTTTTTCATGTATCTGTTGGCCATTTGGATTTCCTCTTTTGAAAAATGTTCCTTCTATACCAGTTTGCTTAGAGTTTTATCACGAAAGGATGTAAAATTTTACCAAATGCTTTCTCGGCGTCTATTGAGATAATCATATGGTTTTCTTCTGCAGTCTGTTAATGTGGTGTATCACATTGATTGTTTTGTGCACATTAAACCATCCCTGTATACCAGGGATAAATCCCACTCGGTCTGGGTCTGGGTGGATGATCATTCAGATATGTTGTTGCATTCTATTGGCAAGAATTTTATTGAGGATTTTTGCATCTATGTTCATCAGGGATATTGGTCTGTAATTCTCTTTCAGTGCTGCATCTATTTTCGGCTTAGGAATTAAGGTGATGCTGGCTTCATAGAAAGAATTTGGGAGAATTCCCTCTTCTTCGATTGTTCTGAATAGTTTGAGAAGAATTGGAGTCAGTTCTTCTTTAAATGTCTGGTAGAATTCAGCAGTGAATCCATCTGGTCCTGGGCTTTTGTTTGTTGGGAGGGCCTTTATTACTGTTTCAACTTCTGTCTCAGTTATGGCTCTGTTTAGGTTTTCGATGTCTTCCTGGTTCAATTTAGGTAGGTTGCATGTGTCCAGGAATCTATCCATTTCTGATAGGTTTCCCTGTTTGCTGGCGTACAAGTCCTTGTAGTAATTTCTGATGATTCTTTTTATTTCTGTGGTGTCCGTTGTTACGTTTCCTTTTTCATCTCTGATTTTATTGATTTGGGTCTTTTCTCTTCTTTTTTTAGTTAGCTGGGCCAATGGGGTGTCAATTTTGTTTATTTTTTCAAAAAGCCATCTCCTTGTTTGGCTGATTTTTTGTAATGTTTTTTTGGATTCAATCCTGTTGATTTCTTCTCTGATTTCAATTATTTCTCTTCTCCTACGAGATTTGGGTCTGGTTTGCTGCAGATTTTCTAGATCCTTGAGATGAATTGAAAGCTCATCTATTTGGTGCCTTTCAAATTTCTTGATGTAGGCACCTATTGATATAAACTTTCCTCTTAACACTGCTTTGCTGTGTCCCATAAGTTTTGGTATGTTGTGCTGTTACCCTCATTTACTTACAGAAAGTTTTTAATTTCTCTTTTGATTTCTTCTATGACCCATTATTCATTCAGGAGCATGTTGTTCAATCTCCATGTGTTTGCATATGCTCTAGGGATTCCTGAGTTGCTAATTTCCAACTTCATTCCTTTATGGTCTGAGAAGCTGCATGGTATGATTCTAATTCTTTTGAATTTGCTGAGACTTGCTTTATGGCCTAGTATGTGGTCAATCCTAGAGAAGGTTCCATGTACTGCTGAGAAGAATGTAAAATCTTTAGCTGTAGGATTGAACGTTCTGTATATATCTGTTAGATCCATTTGGGCTATAGTGTCGTTTAAATCTACTGTCTCCTTGTTGATCTTCTGTCCTATTGATCTGTCTATTTCTGAGAGTGGAGTATTGAAGTCCCCCAGTACTATTGTATTGGGGTCTAAGTCTCCCTTTAAGTCCGTTAATAAATCTTTACGATAAACTGGTGCCCTGTAGTTAGGTGCATATACATTGATAATTGTTATATCTTCCTGTTGTATTGATCCCTTAATAATGCTATAGTGTCCCTCTTTGTCGCTCTTAACAGTTTTTGTGGTAAAGTTTATGTTGTCCGATATTAAGATGGCTATGCCCACTCTTTTTTCATTTCTGTTGGCATGGTATATCTTTTTCCAGCCTTTCACTTTCAGTCTGTATGGATCTTTGTTGGAAAGATGTGTTTCTTGTAAGCAGCAAATAGATGGGTTTTGTTCCTTAACCCAATCAGCCAATTGGTGTCTTTTAACTGGACAATTCAGGCCATTCACGTTCAATGTGACTAATGATAAGTGGTGACTTTGCCCTGCCATTTGCCAAAGATATTTTCTAATATATGTTTTGAAATACCTGTGGTCTTTTGCTGTGAGGTTTCCTTTCTTTACCTTCTTTCATATTGATGACCATGTTTCTGTGTTTCTGTGTGCAACACATCTTTAAGCATCTTTTGCAGGGCTGGATGAGTGGCAACAAATTCTTTCAATTTCTGTTTGCTGTGAAAGGTCTCTATTTCACCTTCATTCACAAATGATAGCTTTGCAGGATACAATATTCTGGGCTGGCAGTTTTTCTCTCTTAGTACCTGGGCTATGTCTCACTATTCCCTCCTAGTTGTTTGGTTTCTGATGAGTAGTCAGCTGTGAGTCTCATTGGAGATCCTCTGAGAGTAATCTGATGTTTCTCTCTTGCACATTTTAGGATCTTTTCTTTATGTTTCACTGTGGTGAGTTTATTTACAATGTGTATTGGTGAGGATCTCTTTTGGTCATGTTTACTAGGGGTTCTATGAGCTTCCTGTACTAGGATTTCTCTGTCCTTCTCCAAACCTTGGAAATTTTCTGCTAGTATCTCACTAAAAAGGCCTTCTAATCCTTTCTCCCTCTCCATGCCTTCAGGAACTCCTAGAACCCGAATGTTGGGTTTTTTAATAGTATCCTGAAGATTCCCGACAATATGTTTTAGATTCCTAATTTCCTCTTCTTTGGTCTGACTGTATCCTTTCCTGTTCTCTGTCTTCTAAGTCTGATATTCTCTCTTCCTCTTCACTGATTCTCTTTTTAAGGCTCTCAGATGCATTTGTCATTTGGTCTATTGAATTCTTCATTTCATTATGATTTCTCATCACTATCACAGTTTCATTTCATTTTTATTCTTCCTTAATATTTCATTTTCATGTGAGAGATTTTCTATCTTGTCCAGTAAGGATTTTGTAGTTCAAGAATTTGTTTTTGAGAACTTCTTAATGTTCTTATCAATTTTTTGAGATCTGCTTCTTGCATTTCTTCTATCTCATCATCTTCATAATCTTGAATTGGGGTGTCTTTTTCATTTGGGGGCGTCATAGTGTCTCCCTTGTTCTTGTTACCTCAGTTTCTGCGTTTGTTGTTTGGCATATTGGAGATTTCTTCGGTGTGGTGTTTTTTCTCATTATACTGTGACTCTAGATTAAGTGGATTGTCTGCTTTTGATGGATCCTTAGAGGCTGTGATGGGTGTGCCAGAGAGCTCTGTTGGGTTCTTCAGGGTTAAGCATGTGCCAAAGGTGACTCACCCAGATTGTTCTCTTGCTCTCTCTCTCTCTCTCTCTCTCTTCCTCTCTCTCTCTCTTTTTGACTCAGTTGGGAAGTAATTCCACACAGCTGAGTGGAATTGAGAGTAGTTGATGTATGAAATCTGGCCCCTGTGGGTATTCGTCTGCTTACCCCTGGGACCACACAAAGAGTTTATGCAGCCCTCAGTGTGGTCTCAAATTTCTCTGCAGTCTCTCATCAGGTTGCCCAGGTTACCAAGTTTGTGTACTTGGTTAGTTCTCTCACTCCCCCTCAGATTTTCACAGTCTCAGATAGTTAGCTCCGCACTTTCACTAGGTGTTTACCTCCTGTTATTTCTCCCCACCAGAGTCAGGTTTTTCTGCTTGCCTAATGATGGGCACTGCTTTACATAGGCAAAATGGCGCGTGCCGCTTTACTTAGGTAAAATGGCGCCTGTCTTGCTCGGCTTTGTAAGGTGAGTGGAGAGGCTAATGTCCGTACGGTTACCATTATTTATTCGATTTTTTTCTCTCCTCCAGTCAGCCTGGTGACCTTTCCCCAGTGGGGCTTCAGGCCTCGTACTTTGTAGGCTCTTTCTGCCTTTCTCCGCCAATGTCTCAGGTTACTGAAGTTTTTCTCTCACCTCCCCTTCCACTGCTGGCACGCAGACTCTGTGGCTCGGCTCCCACGGCTCGGCTTCCATGCGGTGGGCGATCTTGCTCTCCCTGTATGTCCTCCGTGCCACATCCACTAGATCCAGAAGTTTCCTCTGCAATTTTTTCCTGAGCCTTTTCCTGAGGCTACAGTAACTCCACTTTTATTAAACTATCTTTTCCCAGACTAGCAGTTTGTGCCCTCACTATTCCGCCATCTTGGCTCCACCCCATATCTTCAAATTTATCATCAGATACGTTTTCTAAACACAAGCACTGATATTACAGTTTAGTGAACATGGGGGTGAGCATTACAGGATTTAAAATACAATGTGTATTATAATGTCTTGTTTTTTTAAAAAAATATTTACTTTATTATTTGAAAGGCAGAGCTACAGAGAGGCAGATGGCCACAATGGCTGGATATGAGCAGATTTGAAGCCAAGATCTAGGAGATTCTTCTTGGTGTTCCATATGGGATAAAATTTTACTTATGGAATTCTGTTTATTTATCTCACAGAGGTCGTTCATTTGGATTATTTTTTGAGACTGTGTCCTGACTTCCCATGCCAGAAACGCTCTCAGAAGATTTTCAGTGAGATTCAAATGCCTTAAGGGCTGATTCTGAGATCAGAGTGCTGTTTAAGATGTTTGTCATTCTATGAGTCTGCTATGTGGCCTGCTTCCCATGTTGGATCATTCTCTCTCTTTCAATTCTATCTATAGTTATTACCAGACACTTGGTCTTACTTATGTGATCCCTTTGAGACTTAATCCTATCTATATGATCAGCTACACAATTAATATGATCACTTTAACACAAGATGGAATTAGTACCACCCAGCTTATGAGAATTGCAGTCCAATGGCAAGCTTTTAGCTTCCCCCTTTGTGGTAAGTCTGTGCGAATGTGTACTAAAGTGTACATCTCCTCCCTCTCTTATTCTCATTTTTGTTTTTTACTAGGATCTAGTTTCAATTTACTTTATATCACTATGATTAATTCTATGTTAAGTAAAGAGTTCAAACAATGGTATTAAGTAGAAAAATAAAATAGTAAAAAAGATAATAAAATAATAAACAGTCCCTTGGGGCTGGCACTGTAACACTGTAAGTTAATCCTCTGCCTGTGGTGCCAGCATCCTATATGGGCACAAGTTCTATTCGAGCTGCTCGACTTCCAATCCAGATCTGTGCTGTGGCCTGGGAAAGCAGTGGAAGATGTCCCAAGTCCTTGGGCCCCTGCACCTGTGTGGGAGACTGGGAAGAAGCAGCTGGCTCCTAGCTTCAGATTGGCACAGCTCCAACTGTTGCAGCCATTGAGGAGTGAACCAACAGACAGAAGGCTTTTCTCTCTGTTTCTCTCTCTCACTGTCTGTAACTCTACATCTCAAATAAATAAATAAAATCTGTGAAATAATAATAATAATAAACTGTCCCTCAAAAGTCAAGACAAGGGTTGTTCATGTCATTGCTTCTCATAGTGTCAATTTCACTTCTACAGACTTCCTTATAGGGGACCTGATAGTTGTCACAGATCAGGGACTACACATGATATTCGTCCCTTTGGAATTAGTTTATTTACCTAAGTATGATGTTTTCCAGATTCATCCATCTTGTTATAAATGACCTTATCTTTTTTTACCACTGTGCAGTATTCCATAGAGTACATATCCAGTAATTTCTTCATCCAGTCTTCCATTGATTCGCATTTAGGTGGATTCCATGTATTAGCTATTGTGAATTGATCTGCAATAAACATGGAGGTGAAGATAGCTCTTTTATTTGCTGATTCAATTCATTTGGGCAAATTCCAAGGAGTAGGATGGCTGGGAAGTATGGTAGGACTATATTCAGATTTCTGAGGTATCTCCAAACTGTCTTCCATAGTGGCTTTACCAGTTAGCATTCCCACCAAAAGTGGATAAGGGTACCTTTTCACCCACATCCTCACTAGCATTTGTTGTTTGTTGATTTCTATATGAAAGCCATTTTAACCAGGGTGAGGTGAAAACTCATTGCGGTTTTGATTTGCACTTTCCTGATGGCTAGTAATCCTGAACATTTTTTCATGTGTCTGTTGGCTATTTGGATTTCCTCTTTTGAAAAATGTCTTTTTAAGTCCTTTGATCATATCATCACTGGCTTGTTTGTTTTGTTTTCTTGTGAAGTTTTTTTTAATCTTTGTAGATTCTGGTCATTAATCCTTTATCAGTTCCATAGTTTTTTTTTTATTTTTTTTTATTTTTATTTATTTTTTTTTTATTTTTTTGACAGGCAGAGTGGACAGTGAGAGAGAGAGACAGAGAGAAAGGTCTTCCTTTGCCGTTGGTTCACCCTCCAATGGCCGCCGCGGCCGGCGCGCTGCGGCCGGCGCACCGCGCTGATCCGATGGCAGGAGCCAGGAGCCAGGTGCTTTTCCTGGTCTCCCATGGGGTGCAGGGCCCAAGCACCTGGGCCATCCTCCACTGCACTCCCTGACCACAGCAGAGAGCTGGCCTGGAAGAGGGGCAACCGGGACAGAATCCGGCGCCCCAACCGGGACTAGAACCCGGTGTGCCGGCGCCGCTAGGCAGAGGATTAGCCTAGTGAGCCGCGGCGCCGGCCCAGTTCCATAGTTTGAAAATAATTTCTCCCATCCTGTCCATTGCCTCTTCACTCTCCTGACTGTTTCTTAAAGCTGTACAGAAACTTCTCAATTTGATTTAATCCCAGTTGTTAATTTTGGATTTGACTGCCTGCACCTCTGGAGTCTTTCCAAGAACTGTGCCAATGTCTTACATGTTTTCTCCAAAGTTCTTGATTAATTTGATGGTGTAGAGTTATAGATTTAGATCTTTAATCAATATTAATGGATTTTTATGTAAGGTGTAAGGTAGGGGTCTTGCTTCATACTTCTGATGTGGACATCCAGGTTTCACAGCACCATTCTTCCAATCCATGAACATGAAAGACTTTTTCCATTTTTATATCTTCTTCTATTTCTTTCTTTAATGCTTTGTAATTCTTATGATGGAGACTTTTGACATTCTTGGTTAAATTTATTCCAACATTTATGATTTTTGGAGCTATTGTGAATGGGATTGATTTTAGAAGTTCTTTATCAGCCATGGCATTTTCTGTGTATACAAAGGCTATTGATTTTTGTGTATTGACTTTATACCTTGCTACTTTACCAAACTCTTCTATGAGTTCCAATAGTCTGTTAGTGGAATTTTTTGGATCTTCTATATATAGAATCATGTCATCTGCAAATAAGGATAGTTCAACTTCCTCCTTAACAATTCATATCCCTTGATTGCTTTTTCTTGCCTAATAGCTTTGGCTAAAACTTTCAGGACAATATTGAATAGCAGTGGTGACAGTGGGCATCTCTGGCTGGTATTGGACCTCAGTGGAAAGTCCTCCAACTTTTCCCCATCTAACATGATGCTGGCCATGGGTTTGTTATAAATTGCCTTGATTGTGTTGAGGAAAGTTTGTTTTATACCCCATTTTCTTGGAGTTTTCAACGTAAAAGGGTATTGTGTTTTATCAAATGCATTCTCTGCATCTATTGAGGTAATCATATGCTTTTAGTTCAGCAGTTTGTTATTGTGTTGTATCACATTGAATTATTTGCAAATGTTGAATTATCCTTGCATACCAGGGATAAGTCCCATTTGGTCTTGGTGCATGGTATTTCTGATGTATTGTTGGATTCCATTGGCTAGAATTTTCTTTAGGATTTTTGCATGTAGTTTCATCAGCTAAATTTATTTGTAATTCTTTCTCTGTTGCCTTTTTTTCAGATTTAGGAATCAAGGTGATGCTGGCTTTGTAAAAAGAATTTGGGAGGATTCCCTCTCTTTCAATTGTTTTGAGTAACTTGAGAAGCATTGGAGTTAGTTCTTCTTAAATGTCTGGTAGAATTCAGCAGTGAAGCCATCTAGTTCTGTGCATTTCTTTGTTGGGAGGGCCTTTATTATTGATTCAGTTTCCAGCTTGGTTATTGGTGTTTAGGCTTTCTATGTCTTCATGGCCTAATTTAGGTAGATTGTATGTGTCTAGGAATCCATCCATTTCTTCTAGGTTTCCCAGTTTGCATACAGTTCTTTGTAGTAATTTCTGATGATTTTATTTATTTCTCTGGTGCTTGCTGTAGATTTCCTTTTTCACATCTACTTTTATTGATTTGGGTCTTCTCTTACTGTTTTTGATTAGTTGAGCCAATGGTGTGTCGATTTTTTCTATTTTTTCAAAAAACCAGCTCTTGTTTTCATGATCTGTATTGTTTATTTGTTTCAATTTTGTTGCTTTTTTCTCAAATTTTAATTACTGCTTTTCTCCTAATAATTTTGTGTTAGGTTTGCTGTTATTTTTCTAGATCATTAAGATGCATTGATATCTCATTTATTTGGTGCTTTTCCAATTTCTTGATGCAGGCACTTATTGCTATAAACTTTCCTCTTAGCAATATTTTGCTTTTTCCCATAAATTTTGATATGTTGTGCTGTCATCTTCATTTGTTTCAAGAAAATGTTGATTTATCTTTTATTTCTTTTTGACCCATTGTTCATTCATATGACCCAATAATCCCACTTCTAAGAGTATCTGCAAAGAAAATGGAGTTAGGGTATGAACCTACACTCCCAGGGCTGGTGCTGTGGTGTAGGAGGTAAAGCCACTGCCTGTAGTGCCAGCATCCCATTTTGGTGCCTGTTTGAGTCCCTGCTGCTCTGCTTATGATCTAGCTCTCTGCTATGGCCTGGGAAAGCAGTAGAATGTGGCCCTAGTCCTTGGGAACCTGTACCCATGTGGGAGACCCAGAAGAAGATTTTGGCCCCTGGCTTTGGGCTGCTGTAACTCTAACCTTTGCAGCCAACTGGGGAGTGAACCAGTAGATGGAAGATCTCTCTCTCTTGCTCTCTCATTCTCTCTCTCTATCATTCTCTCTCTTTATGCCTCTCCTCCTCTCTCTGTGTAACTCTTTCCAATAAATAAATAAATCTCAAAAAAATTGCACTCCCATATTTATAGCACCATAATTCACAATGGAAAAGACATGGAATCAAACTAGATATCCTTAACTGATGAATTGTTAATTAAAATGTGATTGTGCATGTGTGAGTCTGTGTGTGTTTTGGATATTACTCAATTATAAAATAATGAAACCCTGACATGTACATCAACATGGATGGAAAATCATTATGCTAATGAAGTAAAAAAAAGACAGAAACCTAAATATCCTATCTTTTCTTATATGTGGAAGTTAATATATGTTATAAAAATTGAATGGCATATTATTTGGTTTACACATAGTCATAAAAATGGCCTTCACTGAATTGATATGAAATATATCTTTCCACTTTAAGATAGTTTAATGAATAATTATATGATATTAGTATTTCTATTTTAACAAATTTAGTATGCATGATTAGATATATAATACTTTTATATAAAGTTAATATGACAAAATATTAAAAAAGTTGAATCTAAAAATAAGCTTACAAAAAATGTTTCTAAGAGCATGAAGAGAAAAATAAATATCACAACACCCCATATATACATTTATATATAATTGTTGTTAATAAAAGTAAAAAAAAAAGTTACAAATAAAATATAGACAAGTGGACTTTATTCATGGAATGCTATAATGGTTCAACATAGAAAAATAAATGTATACATCTTATCAACAGAATCAAAGAAAAACACATCATAATATCCATTAATACAAGAAGAAAATTGACAAAATATATCACCCATTCCTGAAATAACTTGTATTAAAAGGGAATTTCTTCAAGTAAATAGAAGAATTTTGGAAATATCAAGTTAACATCATACTTGATAATAAATACTGAAACTTTACCCACAAGATTAAAATCAATGAAAGGAGACCTTTTCCCCTGTTGTATCTAAAACATTGACCTTGAACTATCATGACTAGAGCAAGCAAAACAATAATTTTCACACAGAAAAAAATCAGTGTCATTACAGATAGAAATATTTTATATGTAGAAAACCTAATTCATTGATAACAAATTGTTAGATCTCAGAAATTCAATCAGAAAACTCCAGGATGAAAGAACAACCTGAAAACTCAAGTATATTCTTATACACTAATATATAGAAACAACCTTAAAGTAAAATGAATAAAATGATTCCTTTTTAATGACTCAAAATTACAAGATACTTAGAAATTAATTTAACCAATGAGATGAAAGATTTGTTCACTTTAAACTATAAAACTAGTTAGAAAGAAATTAAACAACACATCAATAAATGGAAAGCTATACCACATCCATGCATTGTAAAAGTTACTATTGTAAAGAAAGCAATACTTGAGCCAGCACCATGGCTCACTTGGCTAATCCTCCGCCTGCAGCACCAGCATCCCGGGTTGTATTCCCAGTTGGGGTGCTGGATTCTGTCCTGGTTGCTCCTCTTCCAGTCCAGCTCTCTGCTGTGACCCAGGAAGGCAGTGGAGGATGGCCCAAGTGCTTGGGCCCTGTACCCACACGGGAGACCAGGAAGAAGCACCTGGCTCCTGGCTTTAGATCAGCACAGCGCGCCAGCCATAGTGGCCATTTGGGAGGTGAACAAATGGAAGAAGACCTTTATCTCTGTCTCTCTCTCTCTCACTGTCTAACTCTGCCTGTCAAAAAAAATATAGCAATACTGCCCAGCTTATTGTACAGATTCAAAGTAAGCGGCTGTCAAAATTCCAGCTGAATTTTAAAAGAAGGGAAAGCTCATTCTACAATTCATATAGAATTTCAATAGAATCTGAAAAATCAAAAACAGACTTGAAAATGAATAAAACTGAAGTATTCTCAATTTTCCATTTTACAAAATGTAGGGGTAGACCTTATAACATACTGTATGAGGTCACCACTTTCAATGTGCAAATCCTACAAAAAAAGTGCCCATTTCAAGTCTTCACTACTCTGATTGTGATCAAGTTTTCTTCTAATGTGCCAAGGATTACATCAGCTGATAACTCAAATACATGCATCTCTACTACTTGTGAGAGACCCATATAGGCTTTTCTCAATGCAGATAAAAGGACAATACATTTTAAACCAAAGATATGTGAGTATAGAATCTTTTCTAAGAAAAATAAATGAAAAATACAAAAAATCAATATTCTTGTAATTTTGATTCTAACTCCATTTTTGTTATCCTATTGGGTTTTAAAATGTAAATCATAAAATATAAATCTATGTTGATAGGTACCTTGTATACAAAGGTATAATTTGTGACATCAATTTTATAGTTTTTAAAAGATTTATTTATTTATTTGGCATAGCAGTGGCCATGTGGGATAACTACATCCTATGTCAGAGTCCTGGATCTTCCACTTACAGTCCAGTTTCCTGCTAATGGGTATCAGGCATGGTGGCAGGTATAGGCTCAAGTAGATAGGTCCCTGACACCAATGTGTAAGAACTGAATTGAGTTCTCGGTTTATGGCTTTGGTAATACCCATAATGGACTTTTGAAGGCATTTAGGGAATAAACCAGTGAATGGAAGATCTCTATCTCAATCTATTTATCTCTCTCTCTCCTTCTTTCTCTCTCACACATACATGCACTTTCTCAGCCTTTCGAATAAAATGATTTTTTTTTAATTTTAATGTAAAGACTTAGTAAAGTCATTTGTCTTTGTTTCGATGTATTACCTTGATCCAAAGCCCTTTTCATGGCATGGCCTAAAAAAATCTTTGTATTACTTCTCCCATGCACATGTTTTTTTTTTTTTATCTCAACTTAAAACAAATTACCTGGAAGAAGTAGTAAAATGACAGTACAAGGTCTCTACTTAATGTGATCTTTAACCTAGAGCACAATGTTTTCGTAAAAGGATTTAATAGGTCTTTATATTTTCAAAGTCTCATTAATTGATTGCTTTATGATTGAGGTTTAAAAAAAACTCAATTTTCCACCAGTTCTAGAAATCATCAGCTTGCTGAACATGAATTTCTTTTTTAATGTTTTTTTTAAATATATTTGGAAGTCAGAGTTAAAAAGATGGAGAGAGAGAGAAAAAGAGAGAGAGAGGGATCCTCTATCCATTGGTTCACTCTTCAACTGACCTCAATAGTTTCAGCTGGACCAATCCAAAGCCAGGAGCCAGGGACTTCTTCCAGATCTCCGACAAGGGTGCAGGAGCCCAGAACTTGGGCCATTCTCCACTGCCCTCCCAGGTGCATTACTGGGGAGCTGAATCAGAAATGGAGCAGCTAGGACTCAAATCAGCATCCACATGGAATACTGTCATCACAGGTGGCAATTTTACCCACCGTGCCATGGCTCCAGACCCAAACACTATTTTCTAATAATTATTTCATGGGATAATCTGCTTTCACAGTGCTTTTAGATATTATGGGTAAGAATTTCACCAAATATTTGCCATTGCATAGGAAAGTTAATTCATTTTATTCGTAATAACTTGCTTTTCTTATTAATCTTTGCATTTCAAGATTTGTTTGTTTCTGGCAGCATTTCTCTTCACGATACACATTTCTTTGCTGAAAAGATGAAAGTAGGTCCTGTGGAAGTAATAAGTCACACCTGGAATATCAGAACCTTGGTAAAATAAAGGTAAGTGGTACTTCAAAATATTCAAGGAGTAGCTGGTTTAGCAGTTGGTTTAGCCACTACTTGGAATGCCCACATATCACATCAGAGTGCTTCATATCAAGTTCTACCTCTGCTGCTCATCTTTCTAGTAATGTGCAGGGGAGGTAGTAGATGGTGACCTAAGTGCTTGCATTATTGCCACTCGTATGGTAGACCACAAAGGAGTTCCTTGGTCTTGGGTTTAGACTGTCCTATCCCTAGCTGTTGCAGACATTTGGGGAACAAACCAGAGTATGGAAGACAGATCACTCTCTTTCAGTCACTCTGCCTTTTAAATAAACAAACATTTATAAATATTTTAGGGACACAATTGTGGTGTAGTGGGTAAAGCCACTGCCTGTGATGCCAATATCTAATATAGACACAAGTTTGAGTCCCAGCTGCTTCACCTCTCACCCAAATCCCTGATAATGGCCTGGGAAAAGCAATTGAAGATGCTCAATCCTTTGGTCTCTGCCACCCCCATGGGAGAACCAGATGAAGATCCTGGTTCCATAGTTTTGCCTGACCTAGCCCAGACCAATGAAGCTTTCTGGGAATTGAACTAACAAATAGAAAGTGTGTGTGTCTCTCTCTCTCCTTGTCTCTCCCTCCCTCCTTCCCTTCATACCTCCTTCTCTTGCTCTCTATGCATCTCTCTCTGTAACTCCTTCAAATACATAAATAAGTATTTAAAGCATTTTTAAATGTTCATAAAATAGAACTAAAAGACGAGGTAATTTTGGTGCAATACCAATTTTGAAATTCATGTATTTTTATATTATGCATTTTCCATATATTATGAAAAAGCCTTTTTGCCAAAAAAGTGTACCACAGTAAACTCATACTTCAATTCAGCTTTTCATGGACTTTTAAAATTTCCATCACAAATGCTTCACTTACTTTACTTTGCAATATAGCACAAACAGAACTGCTGCTCCTGCCTACATCTCCATCCTTCTTCTGTATATCAGTAGGTATATGGTTTTTAATAGTCCAGCTGTTTCAGAATTTGTCTTTCTTAATCATAAATTATTTCTATATACCTTGTGACTTTGATCTGAGTGCCAGCAAAGCCACTCCCCTAACCTAATTATCTGCAGTATTCATTCCATAAATGACTTAGTTACTGAATTTGATTGAAGATATTACAGTATGCTTTTTAAGGTCATGGTTGTAATTTTGTATTTTTTGTTTCACTTTAATTTTTTCCCTTATTTGTTTTAATTTTTCTATATTAGGAGCTATGAAGTGATCTTAGGTATTTCCATGGGCCAGTCTGATGGCTTTTTTCCTCTTTAAATGTGTTGCAGTGTTATGTTGATTTATTGAGAGATAAAACATTTTAAGCTTTTTAATATTAAATAAAATGGGCTAGTATAATTTTATAGACAGGGTAGCATTTTATTTTTATTTATTTAAAAATAGACATTACTATAAATTTCAGCTGTTCTTGCTTTATGAGAGTGTGCAGTATATCTTTTCTGCTTTTATCATTTTTTATGTTTAAGATCTATTTATTATGTTGTTTTACAAGTATTAATGTAAAAAGTCTCTGATTTACAGGCTGCTTGACCCACCTCCAGCCTTAAGGGTGAATAGGAAGCTGTGGCCCATGAGATCCTCCTGAAAATAGTGGTGGTTTTCTCTTGAACTCGATGTTAAACTTTAATATTCTATATTACCTTTTAGGTGTTCTATTAGTCATCAAAGGTCAGGGAGAACATACAGTATTTGCCCTTTGGGACAGGCTTATTTCACTAAGTATAATGTTTTCTAGTTGCTTACATTTTGTTGCAAAATACAAGATTTCCTTTTTATTTACTGCTATGTATGTATACATATCCCATAATTTCTTTATCCAGTCTTACATTGACAGATACTTGGGTTGATTCCATATCTTAGCTATTGTGAATTGAGTTGAAATAAACATGCTGATTCATTTTCATTTCACCTGCTGATTCATTTTCTTTGGGTAAATTCCCAGCAGTGGGATGGTTGGGTCACATGGCAGGTATATATTCAAATTTCTGAGGTATCTCCAAGCTGTCTTCACAGTAGCTGTAGCATTTCCATTTCTACTAACAACAGATTATGGTAACTTTCACCCCCATCTTCACCAGCATTTATTACTTGTTGATTTCTGTATGAGAGCCATTCTAACTAGAGGGAGGTGAAACCTCATTGTGTTTTTTTTTAACGTTTATTTAATGAATATAAATTTCCAAAGTACAACTTATGGATTACAATGGCTTCCCCCCCATACCATCCCTCCCACCCACAACCCTTCCATTTCCCACTCCCTCTCCCCTTCCATTCACATCAAGATTCATTTCGATTATCTTAATATACAGAAGATCAGCTTAGTATACCTTAAGTAAGGATTTAAACAGTTTGCTCCCACACAGAAACATAAAGTGAAAAATAATAAATGTTTTTTTTTAAATGATGATGAAATCAGATCAGACCTATTGTCATGTTTAATCCCAGTGAGAGTCAAGTTGGGAACTGATAATTTTTTTTTTTACAGAAGATCAGTTTAGTATGCATTAAGTAAAGATTTCAACAGTTTGCACCCCCATAGAAACACAAAGTGAAATATATTGTTTGAGTACTCGTTATAGCATTAAATCTCAAAGCACAGCATATTAAGGACAGAGATCCTACATGAGGAGTAAGTGCACAGTGACTCCTGTTGTTGACTTTACCAATTGACACTCCTGTCTATGGCATCAGTAATCTCCCTATGCTCCAGTCATGAGTTTCCAAGGCTATGGAAGCCCTCTGAGTTCTCTGACTCTTATCTTGTTTAGACAAGTTCATAGTCAAAGTGGAGGTTCTCTCCTCCCTTCAGAGAAAGGTACCTCCTTCTTTGATGACCTGTTCTTTCCACTGGGATCTCACTCACAGAGATCTTTTGCCAGAGTGCCTTGGCTTTAAATACCTGAAATACTCTCATGGGCTTTTCAGCCAGATCGGAATGCCTTTAGGGCTGATTCTGAGGCCAGAGTGCTATTTAGGACATCCGCCACTCCATGAGTCTGCTGAGTATCTCACTTCCCATGTTGGATCACTCTCCCCATTATTTATTCTATCGGTTAGTGTTAGCAGGTACTAGACTTGTTTATGTGCTCCCTTTGACTCTTAGTCCTTTCATTATGATCAATTGTGATCTGAAATTGATCACTTGGAATAGTGAGATGGCATTGGTACATGCCACCTTGATGGGATTGAATTGGAGTCCCCTGGTATGTTTCTAACTCTACCATTTGGGGCAAGTCAGCTTGAGCATGTCCCAAATTGTACATCTATTCCCTCTCTTATTCCCACTCTTATGTTTAACAGGGATCACTTTTCAGTTAAGTTTCAACACTTAGGAATAACTGTGTATTAATTACAGAATTAAACCAGTCATATTAAGTAGAACAAATAAAAAAAAAAACTACTAAGAGGGATAAAGTATTAAGTTGTTCATTAACAATCAGGGCTATGCTGATCAAGTCACCGTTTCCCATAGTGTCCATTTCACTTCAACAGGTTTCCTTTTTGGTGTTCAGTCAGTTGTCACCGATCAGGGAGATCATATGATATTTGTCCCTTTAGGACTGGCTTATTTCACTCAGCATGTTGTGTTCCAGATTCCTCCATTTTTTGCAAATGACTGGATTTCACTGTTTCTTACTGCGGTATAGTATTCTAAAGAGTATATATCCCATAATTTCTTTATCCAGTCTACTGTTGATGGGCATTTAGGTTGGTTCCAGGTCTTAGCTATTGTGAATTGAGCTGTAATAAACATTAGGGTGCAGACCGCTTTTTTGATTGCCAATTTAAATTCCTTTGGGTAAATTCCAAGGAGTGGGATAGATGTTTTGAATGGTAGAGTTATATTCAGGTTTCTGAGGAATCTCCAGACTGACTTCCATAGTGGCTTGACCAGTTTGCATTCCCACCAACAGTGGGTTAGTGCCCTTTTCCCCCACATCCTCGCCAGCATCTGTTGTTGGTAGATTTCTGCATGTGAGCCATTCTAACCGGGGTGAGGTGAAACCTCATTGTGGTTTTGATTTGCATTTCCCTGATTGCTAGTGATCTTGAACATTTTTTCATGTGTCTGTTGGCCATTTGGATTTCCTCTTTTGAAAAATGTCTATTGAGGTCCTTGGCCCATCTCTTAAGTGGGTTGTTGGTTTTGTTTTTGTGGAGCTTCTTGATCTCTTTGTAGATTCTGGTTATTAACCCTTTATCTGTTGCATAGTTTGCAAATATTTTTTTCCATTCTGTCGGTTGTCTCTTCACTCTCCTGACTGTTTCTTCTGCAGTACAGAAACTTCTCAATTGGATGCAATCCCAATAGTTGATTTTGGCATTGACTGCCTGTGCCTCCCGGGTCTTTTCCAGAAATTCTTTGCCTGTGCCAATATCTTGAAGGGTTTCTCCAATGTTCTCTAGTAACTTGATGGTGTCAGGTCGTAGATTTAGGTCTTTAATCCATGTTGAGTGAATTTTTGTGTAAGGTGTAAGGTAGGGGTCTTGCTTCATGATTCTGCACGTGGAAATCCAATTTTCCCAGCACCATTTATTGAATAGACTGTCCTTGCTCCAGGAATTAGTTTTAGATCCTTGATCAAATATAAGTTGGCTGTAGATGTTTGGGTTGATTTCTGGTGTTTCAATTCTGTTCCATTGGTCTATCCTTCTGTTTCTGTACCAGTACCATGCTGTTTTGATTACAACTGCCCTGTAGTATGTCCTGAAATCTGGTATTGTGATACCTCCGGCTTTGTTTTTGTTGTACAAGATTGCTTTAGCTATTCGAGGTCTCTTGTGCCTCCATATGAATTTCAGCACCATTTTTAACAGATCTGAGAAGAATGTCTTTGTTATCTTGATTGGTATTGCATTGAATCTATAAATTGCTTTTGGGAGAATGGACATTTTGATGATATTGATTCTTCCAATCCATGAGCATGGAAGATTTTTCCATTTCTTGGTATCCTCTTCTATGTCTTTCTTTAAGGTTTTGTAATTTCCATCGTAGAGATCTTTAACGTCCTTGGTTAAGTTTATTCCAAGGTATTTGATTGTTTTTGTAGCTATTGTGAATGGGATTGATCTTAGAAGTTCTTCCTCAGCCATGGCATTGTCTGTGTATACAAAGGCTGTTGATTTTTGTGCATTGATTTTATACCCTGCTACTTTGTCAAACTCTTTTATGAGTTCCAATAGTCTCTTAGTAGAGTTCTTTGGGTCCCCTAAATAATCATGCCATCTGCAAAGAGGGATAGTTTGAGTTCTTCCTTCCCAATTTGTTTCCCTTTAATTTCTTTTTCTTGCCTAATAGCTCTGGCTAGAACCTCCAGAGCTATGTTAAATAGCAGTGGTGAGAGTGGGCATCCCTGTATGGTACCAGATCTCAGTGGAAATGCTTCCAACTTTTCCGCATTCAATAGGATGTTGGCTGTGGGTTTTTCATAGATTGCTTTGATTGTATTGAGGAATGTTCCTTCCAAACCCAGTTTGCTTAGAGTTTTCATCATGAACGGGTGTTGTATTTTATCAAATGCTTTCTCGGCATCTATTGAGATAATCATATGGTTTTTCTTCTGCAGTCTGTTAATGTGGTGTATCACATCGATTGTCTTGCGCACATTAAACCATCCCTGCATACCAGGGATAAATCCCACTTGGTCTGGGTGGATGATCTTTCTGATGTGTTGTTGCATTCTATTGGCGAGAATTTTATTGAGGATTTTTGCATCTATGTTCATCAGGGATATTGGTCTGTAATTCTCTTTCAGTGCTGCATCTTTTTCCGGCTTAGGAATTAAGGTGATGCTGGCTTCATAGAAAGAATTTGGGAGGATTCCCTCTTCTTCGATTGTTCTGAATAGTTTGAGAAGAATTGGAGTTAGTTCTTCTTTAAATGTCTGGTAGAATTCAGCAGTAAATCCATCTGGTCCTGGGCTTTTGTTTGTTGGGAGGGCCTTTATTACTGTTTCAATTTCTGTCTCAGTTATGGGTCTGTTTAGGTTTTCGATGTCTTCCTGGTTCAATTTAGGTAGGTTGCATGTGTCCAGGAATCTATCCATTTCTGATAGGTTTCCCTGTTTGCTGGCATACAAGTCCTTGTAGTAATTTCTGATGATTCTTTTTATTTCTGTGGTGTCTGTTGTTACGTTTCCTTTTTCATCTCTGATTTTATTGATTTGGGTCTTTTCTCTTCTTTTTTTAGTTAGTGGGGCCAATGGGTGTCAATTTTGTTTATTTTTTCAAAAAACCAGCTCCTCGTTTGGCTGATTTTTTGTAATGTTTTTCTTGATTCAATCCTGTTGATTTCTTCTCTGATTTTAATTATTTCTCTTTTCCTACTAGATTTGGGTCTGGTTTGCTGTGGTTTTGATTTGCATTTCCTTGATGACTAGTGATTCTGAACATTTTCTAAAGTGTCTGTTGGCCATATGACTTTCCTCTGCTGAAAAATGTCTTTTTACGTTGTGGTATACTGGATAAAACCACCACATGCATTGCCGGCATCCCATATGGGTGCATAATTGAGTCCTGGCTGCTCCAATTCTGATCCAATTTGCTGCTATGACTGGGGAAGCAGTGGAAGATGGTGCAGGTCCTTGGGCCCCTGCACTCCAATGGGAGGACCCAGAGGAAGGTCCTGGCTCCTGGTTTCAGATTGGCACAGCTCCAGCCATTATGACCAACTGGGGAATGAACAAATGAATGAAGGACCTCTCTCTCTGCTTCTTTCTCTGCCATACTTTGACTCTCTGTTTAACCTTGACTTTCAAATAAATAATTTTTTTAAAAAAGAAATTATATGTCATGAGCAGAGATGTACATAGTGAATAATTATACATATTTCTTTTATTCATATACTTACAGAAGAATGAGTAAATGTTGGCATGTTGTCATTCACATCTCCAATATTAATGATACAAGCTTCAGGTGTCTGTAAAACAAAATATTGACCATCCATATCTTGTAGTTTTATTTTCAACTGGATTTATCAATTAATTGATAACAAAAAATAAATGTAATTACTGAAGGAAATCCGCAGCATTACAAATGAAATTGACATTTAAACTGTATAATTTTCCTTGTCTTAATAATTTAAGGGGCATATGATTAAATTTCATAGCCCTCATAATCTAGAAGTATTTCTTCACACTAGTCATTTTCATTTAATTTATGAAAAACATTGTCATTTCTTAACATGCCATCAACTCAAAAATATAGAATCAATTGGTTTTATCTTTATTCAACAAAAATAGAAGGGCTATAGCCTTAAGTACATTTTAAACTGCCTGTTAATTACTAAGAATCTTTATCTCTTATCAAAAGCATATTCTAATATTTTTACTTTTTATTTATATAGAGTACAAATTTCATGTAGTTCATACATTCAATTTTAAGAGTATAATGATACATCTCACACACCCCTCCCTCCTGCCTTCTCTCACTCCCACCCTCCTTCCTCCATCTTTTTTTAAAATTTTAATTTGTACCATGACATACTTTCAATTTACTTTATAATCACAAATTTAACATTCAAAAATATATAGCAATAAATCAGAGCTGGCATTGTGGCACAGCAGGTTAAGCCACCACCTGCAACTCTAGCATTCCATATGGGCACCAGTTCAAGCCCCAGCTGCTACACTTCCAATCTCACTCTCTGGCAATGCACCTGGGAAAGCAGTAGAGAATGACAAGTCTTTGGGGCCCCTGTCATCCATATGGAGGACCTGGATGGAGTTCCAGGCTCCTGGCTTTGGCCTGTCCAAGTCCTGCCTGTTTCAGCTATTTAGGGTAGGGAACCAGCAAAAGAAATATCTCTCTGTATGTAATTGCCTTTAAAATAAATAAATGTCTTTAAAACAATAATGTAAAATAGTCCCCTGTGAAAAAATATTTTAAAGATTTACTTCATACTTTTAAAAAGATCAATAAATGAAGATAAAAGAAAAGAAAAAAAAATTCTGTTTAAGTCCTTGGTTCATTTTTTCAATGGATTTTTTGTTTTGCAGTTATTGAATTTCTTGAACTCTTTATAGAATCTGGATATCAAACCCTTACCAGTTGCATAGTTTGCAAATAATTTTTCTAATTCTGCAAGTTACCTCTTAACTTTGCTGATTGTTCCTTTTGCAGTGCAGAGACTTTTCAGTTTGATGTAATCCCCTTTGTCAATTTTGGCTTTGATTCCTTGTGCTTCTTGATTTTTCTCCAAGAACTCTCTGCATATACCAATATCTTGCAGTGTTTCCCCAATGTTCCCTAACAATTTGACAGTATCTGGTCATAGATTTAAGTCTTTGATCCATTTTGAGTGGATTTTTGTGTAAGGAGGGGAAATTGGATATCCAATTTTCTTAGCACCATTTGTTGAAGAGATTGTACTTGCTCTAGGAATTGATTTTAGCTCCTTTGTCAAAGATAAGTTGGTTGGTTGTAGATGCATAGGTTGATTTCTGGAGTTCCTCTTCCTTTCCATTGGCATATCCATCAACTTTTGTGAGAGTGCCAGATTTTATTTAATGTAACTGCACTGTAGTACATCTTGAAATGTGGTATTGTGATGCCTCCAGCTTTGTTTTTGTGGAATAAATTTGCTTGAGTTATTCAGGATCTCTTGTGTCTGTATATGAATTTCAGCATCCTTTATTTTTGATCTGAGATGAACATCATTGGTATTTTGATGGTATCACATTGAATCTATAAATTACTTCCAGTAGAATGGACATTTTGATTATCTCAATTATTACCATACATGAACATGAACATGAAAAATTTTTCCACTTTTGTGTCTTTTTCTATTTTTTTCATTAGTGTTTTCTAATTTTCTTTTTGGAGACCTATGATGTTCTTGATTAAATTTATTTCAAAGTGTTTGTTTTTGTAACTATTATGAATGGAATTATCTTAGAAGTTTTATCAGCTGTGGCATTGTCTGTGTATACAAGGACTGTTGATTTTTGAATGTTGATTTTATAGCCTGCTACATTATCAACTCTTTTATGAGCTCCAATATTCTCTTAGTGGAGTCTTTTGGATCCTTTATATATAGATTCATGTAAATAGCTTGGCTTCCACCTTCCCAATTTGTATCCCTTTGATTTCTTTTTCTTGCCTAATGACTTTGGCTAAAACTTCCAGGACTATACTGAATAGCAATAGTGAGAGTGGGCATTTTGTCAGATTCTGGATGTTAGATGGAATACTTACAAGTTTTCCCCATTCAATAGGATGCTGGCCATGGGTTTGTCACAAATTGCTTTGATTGTGTTGAGGAAAGTTCTTTCTATTTGCTTAAAGTTTTCATCCTAAAAGAGTTAGTTGTATTTTATCAAAAGTTTATCTCTATCTATTGAGATCATATGGTTTTTGTTCTTCAATTTGTTAATGTGATGTATCACATTGGTTGATTTGTGAATGTTTGAACCATCCATGCACACTGGGGATAAATCCACTTGGTCCAGTTGAATGATCTTTCTTAAATGTTGATGGATTTGATTGGGTATTTTACATCTATGTTCATCAGAAAAATTGGCGTATAGTTCTCTTTCTCTGTTGTATCTTTTTCGGGTTTAGTAATTATGGTGATTCTGGCTTCATAGAAAGAGTGTGGAAGGATTCCCTCTCTTTCAACTATTTTGAGTAACTTGAGAAGAATTGAAGTTAATTCTTTAAATGTCTGGTAGATCCAGCAGTGAAGCCATCCAGTATTGGGATTTTCTTTGTTGGTAGGGTCTTTATTATTTATTTTATTCAATTTTCATTGTGATTATTGACCTGTTCAGGTATTCTGTGCCTCATGGCTCAATTAAGGTAAATTGTGTGTGCCTTGGAACTGATCCATCTCCTTTAGGTTTCCCAATTTGTTGTTTCATTGATCTTTTTGTTTTTTGGTTTCAATTTTGTTTGTTTTCTAAATTTAATTATTTCTTTTCTCCTAATAATTTTGGGTTTTGTTTGCTGTTGTTTTTCTAGTTCCTTAAGATGAATTGATAATACATTTGTTATCTTTCCAATTTTTTGATGTAGGCACCAATTGCTATAAACTTTCCTCTTAATACTGCTTTTGCTGAATCCTGTAAATTTTACTATGTAGTATTGTCGCTCCCCCTCTTCATGGAGGAACGACACTAAACCCTGCGCTGTTCTTTCGTCTGCTCGGCCCTCCCCGGGTTTGCTGCTGGCTCTTCCCGGGTTGGCTACTATCCCTTCCACCTCCGTGGAAGGGCGGTTCCCCCGGGCCACTCTCCCCACTTCCGCAGGGGAGCGGCACACCGCCGGCCGGCTCTCTCGGGGGCTGCACAGGTATTCCCCTTAGATTTTCCTTCTTAGATGTTCCTGGTGCATGCCGTCTCTCTCCTCCTTTATAGTCCTCCTCTGCCAATCCCAACTTGGCTGCCCACACGCCGAGTACGCTGCTCTCCTCCAATCAGGAGCAAGTCCTACAGTTTATTGGTTGAACTGGAGGCAGCTGTGTAGAAGCTGTTTTCTTCTCTCCCAGCGCCATATAGTGGGAGAGCAGGTGCATAGAATAAGTCTTAATTCCAGTAACAGTCTAGTCCGAGCTGCTCCCCACATAGTATTGTTGTTTTCATTTGTTTCCAGAAATTTTTTGATTACCCTTATGACCCATTCTTCATTTAGGAGCATGTTGTTCAGTCTCCGTGTTTTTGCATATGTTCTAGAGATTCTTGAGTTGTTGATTTCCAGTTTATTCCATTATGGTCAGAGAAGATACATGGTATCATTTTTATTTTTTTTTTAATTTGCTGATACTTGCTTTATGCCCTACCATGTTGTCTATCTTAGAGAAAGTTCCAAGCACTGGTGAGAAGAATGTGTATTCTACAACTGTGGGATGATTAGTTCTGTAGATATCTGTTAGGTTCATTTGGTCTATAGTGTCAATTAACTCTGTTGTTTTATTACTGATTTTCTTTCTGGTTGATCTGTCCATTGATGCTAGTGGGGAATTAAAATCCTGTATTGGAGTCTATGATTTCCTTTAGATCCATTAACATTTCTTTAAAATAGCTGTGTACTCTAGTATTGGGTGCATATGCATTTATTATAGTCACATCTTCCCATTGAACTGATCCCTTAATCATTACATAATGCCTTTTTTGTATCCTTTAACAGTTTTTTCGATTAAAGTCTTTTTTGTCTGATATTAGGATGGCTACACCATCTCCTTTTTGTTTCTGTTAGCACAGAATATCTTTTTCCATCCTTTCAATTACAGTCCAAGTGTATCTTTGTTGGTGAGATAGATTTCTTATAGGCAGCAAAGAGATGGGTCTTGTTTTTATTCCATTGGCAAAACTGTAACTTTTAACTGGAATGTTGAGGATATTTACATTCAAGTTGAATATTGATAAAAATGACTTGGCTTTGCCATTTTTCCATATGTATTCATATTGTTTACTTTGACTTTCTTGGTAATCTCATTGAGAGATTTTTGGCTTTCATCTTTTTGTTTTTGCTTTTCATCTTCTTTCATAGTGATGACCATGTTTCTGTCTGAAGCACATCCTTCAGCATATTTTGTAAGGCTGGATAAATGGGTGACATATTCTTTAAATTAGTTTGTTAAGGAAGGTCTTTATTTCATCTTCATTCATAAATGAAAGTTTTGCAGGGTATGGTGTTCTGGGTTGAAAGTTTTTTTTTTTTCTCTTCAGACTTGGGATATATCTCACCATTCTCTCCATGCCTGTAAGGTTTCTGATGCGAATCTGCTAATAGGAGTTCCTCTGAAAGTAATTTGGCATTTCTCTCATGCACATTTTAGAATCTTTTCTTTATATTTCACTGCAGAGAGTTTTACTACATTATGTCATGGTGAAGACCGTTTTTGGTCATGTCTTTTGGGTGTTCTATGTGCTTCCTGTACTTAGGTGTCCCTATCTTTGTCCAATTTATGGAAAGTTTCTGTTACTACACATGTCGATTATTTTCCTCACTGTGATGGTCTTCCTCTTTTGATTATGCCTATGTGGTTCAGTGTAGTATCTGCTCTTTCTGTGAATACCCAGAGGCATGTGATGAGTGTGGCCCAGGAGCTCCATTCAGTGCGACAGTGTGATGGAAGTGTCCAAGGTGACACCCAAGTGAGGTGTGGTAAATCTCTTTTTCAATCAGGGGAGTTTGGCTCACTTTATTGGCATATTCTCATGCTCACGTCTCCTCCAAGGAGACCTATGCCCAGCTGCTATCCTCAGTGGGTGCAATCATCTGCACTGCCACAAGAGCGACACAAAGGATCAATGCAGTGTAAGCATGGATCCTCTAGCGATGATTCTCACCAGGAAGTCAGAGAGCTCCAAGCATATGGAGTCACCCACAATGTCTGCTCATAGATTCAGACACACTTTGCACCCTCCAATGCAGTCATAGTGTTTTCATAGTCCATAACAGCAACAAGGCTCCCAAGTAATGGTAACCCAGCCCCCGGTCAATTCTCTCAGCCAGACTCAGACTCAACTCCTCTCAGCTAGTTGCTGGGCAAAAACAGAAAATGTTGATCAAAGGACACAAAGTTCTAATAAGACTAAAAAAGAATTTAAGAAGACATTGCACTACCTGGTGATCACAAATAATATATTGTGTATTTTCAGGGCTGGTGTTGTGATTTGGCAGGTTATGCCTCTGCCTGTGACACTAGCATCCCATATGGGTGATGGTTGAAGTCACAGCTGCTCCATTTCTGATCCTGCTCCCTGATAATGTCCTAGAAAAAACATTCAAAATGGCCCAAGTGCTAGGGCCCCTGCACCCACATGGGAGACCTGGAAAAAACTCAAGGCTCCTGACTTTATCCAGGCTCAGTGCCAGCTGTTGTAGACAATTGGGAAGTGTACCAGCAGATCGAAAATTCCAGGCCCCCTCTCAAGTCCGCCTTTCAAATAAAAAAATCTTTAAAATAATATATTGTGGCTTTCTAATTTGCTAAAAGACTTTATATTTCTGGGAAGACATTTGGCTTAGTGGTTAAGACCCTGGTTGTGACACCTGTATCTCATATCAAAGTGCCTTAGTTAGAGTCTGGTGTCTGGTCTAGATTTCTGCCTCCCACTAATATATAAACCCTGGAAAGTAGTTTGCTCCTTGCCACTCATGAAGGACACCTGAATTGTTTTCCTGCCTCACAACTTTATCCAGCTTTAGCTCTAGCCATTGTGGACATTTAGGGAGTGAAGAAGCAATTAGATGGTCTATATCTTTGTCTGTATGTCTCTGCCTCTCAAATACATATATGCATTTGTATACACATACATGCATGGATGCATACATTTTTTAGAGAAAGGCATTTCACCACAAAATGAGTAAATTGGATTGTGATAGCTATACTAATTATTTGACTGAATCATGTATCATGTACCTATAAGTCAAAACATCACATCTTACTTCATAAACATATAATTATTTGTCAATTAACATTTTAAAAATAAAGTTAACAGTGATAAGTTCTTCGGATAGCCTTGCATATCAAGGCGTTGAGACATATATCCTACCATCCTTGAAAATCCAGCCCAGAAAGAACTTAACAGTAACTAGGAATATTCTTAAAAGGATATTGGGTAGGGAAAGTTTTCTTCAGAAGATGAAAAAAATAGTACCTATAAAGAAGAGGTTAGTGGGTTGGATTTTATTCAAGTTAAGATTTTGTGTTTGCTTCCCATTATGTCAATCTTAGATTTCCTGTGCTTAGGGACAACTGCACCAAGACTACAGAGAATGAGTACTAGTGAAGGAGGAGAGCCAGAAGGTCTACTCAGTGAACCTGGTAGTGAAGACCTAGCTGGTCTGGTTCCTCAGCACTCTCTCTGATAAGTAAGGGCATCCTCAGCACTCTCTATCTCTAATAAGTATGTGCATCCTCGCTGATTCTGACATGATTGGAAAGCATGGGACTTACACAGATTAGATGGATAAGAGTTCCAGATTGTATCAAGGAAAACACAGGAAAGGACCACCAGAATGGACACAAGAGCCTGAGAGTTTTTGACCATCTGAGTATCTACTTATTGAGAAGATAAATGTCACCACTTTAAAATCAGGGAGTGTTGTATTCATAAAGGGGACCACAAATAGAGCAGTTCTAATCAGGCAAAAATTTCATCTATGGGTAAATCATAACAAAGAGGTGGCTGGTGGATATCAGAGAAACAGAAAATTTGTTGGTAAAATCTAGTTCTACTTGTGAGTGTATAAAGCCTTGTGAGTAAAATTGGCAGAGGAGACTGAGGGACAGGTGGCAGAACACACCAACTCAGGATGTGGAGGACCACATCTGAATAAGCTATCCTGAGAAGGACAGTGCAGACCCTGGCCCTCTGTGGTGATGAAATGGAGATATCATGTATGTATGCTAGAAAAGCACTTACCCTGGGAAGTAAAGGAAATGCAGCCTAGATTCTGCAACCAAAACATATGCCCTGGCTCAGGGATGTGTCTCCTGGGGAAAAATCACTTTTCCTGATTAGGGCTGGCAGAGAGGACAGTTTCCTGACTTAAAGGTGCTGTATTATTTCACTGAGACCCTGACACCACAGAATGCCACCAGGAGTGTCCTGGAGCAGTGAGGCTAGCATGAGAAATCAGATGTGGTTATACTTGTTCTAAAGTAAGGATTATTGTCTAACATTTATCTGTTGACAAGAACTGAGAGCAGACATCCTGTTCAGACATGCCTGCCTTGGAGAAATGAGTCCACAGGTGACAAAGGTGCTCTCTGCTGTCTTTGAGAAGCCAAGAAAGTGCACTTTTCTCTGGGGTGGCTCCAATTTCTGATTATGCCATGGCTGAGACTGTCCTGTTTCCACAAGTGAAATGACAGTTATGGTCCCAGAGGGAGATGAGCTGATGCCATCCCTTCCCTATAACCACGTACTGAGGATTCATTTCCTAATGGATTCACAGCAGAGTCAGGCTGGGTGAGTGTCTTTCTGTTTCATGTACAAAGTGAGCTTCGAGAGCATGTGGGTTCTGGGGTGAAGTCAGATTCTTTCCAGTGAAATGTTAGAATTCTCTGCTTATGTTACCAATCTTACATATTATCCCACCATCAATCTAACAGATGATTATAGACATGAAATAATCTACCTCATGAGCTATGTAAAGCCATAAATGAATAGGATTTCAAAAGTATATTTGTGATTTTTAGTGTACTTGAATTAGAATTGTATTTGGTTTCACTCATTCTAATCTGTTTCTCAACTTAACTTGCAGTATTTATTAATAAAATCTGTTCTAGTAAGACACAAAACCTGAACTAATTCAGTATGATTTGGTGATTTTATTTTGTTCTCTTAGATGAGGAAATATTTTGAGATATTTCAGAAAATTTTAGGACTATTTCACCTCATGGCCCCATAACCTATGGAATATACTTAATATTAAATATTAATGAATTTAACAAGTTGCAAAGAAAATAACATAATGATCATTGATAACATTTTCTTCTGCTTACCAGAAAAATATCTAATAATACTTTCTATTGTATATTAATTTTTGAGATTATTAGTTTAGTTGAATATTACATAAAATTAAGCAGCATAAATTCAAATATTTTCTTAAATTAGCTTTAGTATTTAGGTTTTTAAAATAAACTGAGACATTTAAAACTGATAAAAAATCTAAATTTTTATAGAATGAGAAAAAAATAGTTTGCAATGCATTAATTGAATAGTATATATGATAGACAAATAATCACCACTGTCAGAGTTCTGATTTACTTTAAAAGATTCAGGTTGCATTATGTGTAAATTTTTATATACAATAAATACCTCTTGAACTTCAATTTTGTTGCTGAATTATCACTACTTTTGCATTAATGTTATCTAACTTAAGTAAGAATACAATTCTCTAGTACCTAAGTACATGAGTATCTAAAATGGAAAAACAGGAAGGATGCAAGCATGACACTATCATGAATAAAAATGGAACAGAATGACCAGGGTTTTCCATTTGCAGCCACAAGGCACCAACCCTTCAAGAAATTGGACAAACAGAAAACCTCTGTTGATGTGTTCAAATGTTGCAGATTGTTAGGCCTTAAAGTCTTCACTGTCTAACTATGTATTCATGCATTAGGGAGGATGATATTTAGGTACTCAGGGCCCACGTGGGCTTGACCAGGGAACTTGGAGCACAGAATACATTTTTCCCAAATTAATTATTTCACTGGGTTGCTATGGCTATCACTTCCTTATCAGAGTGATGAACAGGGAGGTATGTTAATAGCTCTTAAAAACAGTTTTATTGGAGTTTGTGAACTCAAGAGTCTTCCATAGCCTTGGCAGCTCATGTCAAGAGCCTTGGGTGATTACTGACATCATAAATGAGTACAGTTGTTAAATCAGCAACAGGAGTCACTGTGCACTTACTCCTTATGTAGGACCTCTGTCCTTAATGTGTTGTACTATGAGAATTAACAGTATAACTAGTACTCAAACAGTACTTTATACTTTGTGTTTCTGTGTGGGTTCAAACTATTGAAATCTTTACTCAGTATATACTGAGTCGATCTTCTGTACATAAAGATAATTGAAAATGAAAAAAAATGCACTTTTGGGGCTGGTGCTGTGGTGCCACCACCTGCAGTGCTGACATCCCATATAGGTGCCAATTCTAGTCCCAGCTGCTCCTCTTCTGATCCAGCTTTCTGCTGTGGCCTGGGAGAGCGGTGGAGGATGGCCCAGAGCTTTGGGCCCCAGCACCCACATGTGAGACCCGGAGGAGGCTCCTGGCTCCTGGCTTTGGACCAGCACAGCTCCAGCTGTTGCAGCCATCTAGGGAGTGAACCAGCAGATGGAGAACCTCTCTCTGTCTTTACCTCTCTCTGTAACTCTTTCAAATAAAAAAAATAAATCTTTAAGAAAAGTTATGACAACAAAAAATTATCATTGTATCATTTTATAAAATGCATTTTCAGGGAGCATTTTTGGGTGTCTCTAAATCCATAACATATGATTTATTATCTTGCTACTGTTTTTGTCTCCTACCTCTGTGGTGACACTTTTGTGATCTATGATTTTTTTCCTCAGGAAGACTGAGAAATTAAATATGTGGGATTAATTAATATCCTCCTCATCAGCTCTTTGCTTTTAGCTACATCTGCATTAAATTCAGATTCCAAAGAATAGGTGACACACTGCACTTATTCAGTGCTATTGGATGCTTGCCCTATGTATTCTTCTTGAATTTGTCCATTTTCTTAAAAAATTATTTTGTGGAGCTAATCCTTGTGCACAGGATAATTATTTGCTTGAACCTGCCAGCTGACTAGTTTCCAATTTCCATCAATGAACACTGTCAATCTATTCCCCCACATCTGTTCACATAAAGTTCTCACCATCATTTTAATGTTTCCAATTATATCAGCTGTCTTAAAATGCTGCTCAATGAATATGGTAAAACTTATGATGAAGATAACACTAGTAATGAACATAATAACATAATTTTATATTATATACTCATATTTTATGTATGTATATAAATACATATAAATATATAAATACATTTATATATTTTATAATATATACTCATATTGTTAAATCTACACAGAATGTAAACATCACTGTGCATTCATTCATGGAACTGTAATTTACTACACATAATATAACATACTTTAATAATTGATATTGTAAAAGAGATGAGAAAAGAGGCTTTATCAAAATTATTTTTCTTGAGGAAACCATTGTAGTGTGGGGGTTTAAGCTTCAACTTGGGACACCGTCATCCCTTATCAGAGTGTTGGTTTAAGTCCTGGTTAATGCATGCTTCTGGTCAATTTCCTCCTCCTGATGCACCTCGGAAGTGCAGATGATGGCGTAAGTTCTGGGGTCCTTGACATGCCTATGAGAGACTAAAATGGAGTTCCTCAGTCCTAGTTTGGGCAAGGCTTAGCCCCAGCTTTTTAGGTATCTCAGGGGTGAACCTGGGGATGTAAGATGCCCCTGCCTCACTTGTTTGTGTGTATTTCTGCTTGTCTTCATGCCTATTGATCAAATAATTTTTAAAATATACTTTGTGTACAAAGTATCCTTTCACTGTGTGCAGATGGCTTCGCTCTGTCATTATGATGTTGTGTTTTATGCATATGTCTAATATAAGCCCAGTGATTTCATCATCAGTCTTTGGTTCCTGGCCCATTTAATTGTTGTGTTTTTGTGACTGTGATCCAGAATTACATAAATTCTTAGGAATTTAAAGTAAAAGCCAGAATAAAAAGGATGAATGTCATCCACATTTTCTACCTCCTGAGAGTGCTCAGGAGCTTCGCCCTCAGCTCCAGTAACCCCAGGTTGTCACTTCTTATGGAGAGAGCTGAAATGTTCATTCAGAATTTTAAGTATTTACTTCATTCCAGAAAGGACTCAATTCTCCTTTACATTCTGAACAAATCATAGGTGACCATAATCAAACTTTCTTCTATTCCATTAATTATCAGGACAGCAGAATATCATTGCAAATTTAGTGATCCTCTCATGATGGGCCTGCCAGATTACTCCCATAAATATATAGGATGCAAAATTAACTTTAAAATACAAATAAATAATAAATGATATTTGGGGGTTCATATATATGATGTAGACTGCCATCCATTGTTAGATTCTGGGAATTAAGACAAATTCTCAAAAGAAATTATATAAAAGATTATGCTTCTGTTAAAGCTTATCCACAGTAACCATGGTCCTTTCTCACCCAGTCTGTATGTGATCAAGAGCCTCATTGGAAAAAGACAGTAGTTGACTATTTGTAAGATGAAGTCTGTTTCAGTGCATAGTGGGCATTTACAGAAAGAATAACATGCATTAGGGAAAATCAGGCAAATATCACTGTGGTTGAAGAAGAAAATATTGAAATCCTTGTCATCACTCTTCCATGTAATAATTTTAGCTCTTTTACAGGTTCACTCATAATGTATGGAGTAGGCCACTACAATCATATGCATATATAGCTAAAGGTAACTGCACAGATACCATTCCATGCTTAAATATATTATTGAAATTGAACTGATTATGGTCCTTCAAATATAGAGATAGTTAATACTTTGGTCAATATTATACTGTTGCTTTTCCCATTCTGTGTTGTGCTAAAGGGGCAAAGACATATTTATGGTGCAATTAGTTATTCAGTTCTGATACACAAATGTTTTTGCTTGCCAAGATTAAGTGCTTGAAGAAAGTTCAACAACAATTCAATCAACTATGCAATGCATCCTTTGTTAACTCATGCATGGCATGTTGAAGAGGAATTTTCTACTCAGCCATTCGTTTTTGACTGTGAGTCATTTTACACTGTGTGTGTATATTTTTAAAAGTTTAGAGAAAAATAAAAAGAAATTTATTTTGTTGATTTTTTTTGAAATCTACAAACAAAGAGGTCTTCAAAACATTTATAAAAATGGATATAATGGACAAACATCACTTGTTACAGAGAGTATTGCAAAAGATTTACTAATAATAATTTCTATAAAATATATTGGGTTCATAAAACATAAGTGGGAACAATCAAACTGATGATTTGTGATGAATTTAATGAAAAAAGAATGAGCAACGGTGATGTGAGTTGAGTTCTGTTTTTGTTTGTTTTACAGGTATCAAAAAATGTTCTCTATATGTTGTTAAGACGAAAAAATTTCCACTATGTCATCATTAAAACATGTGTATTATTTCCAAGCTGGCATTGGAGTCTTAACCAATGCCTTCCTTTTTCTCTTCCATATCTTCACAATCTACTGGGATCATAGGCCTAAACCCACTGATGTGGCCACCTGTCACTTGGCTTTTGTCCACATAGTAATGCTATTCACTGTACTGGATATTTTATCTGCAAACATGTTCATGTCGCTGAATTTTCCAAATGACTTGAAATGTAAGGCTTTGCTCTATATATTCAGGGTGATGAGGGGCCTCTCCATCTGTACCACCTCCCTCCTGAGTATCATCCAGGTCATCACCATCAGCCCCAGCACCTTCTGTTTGTCAAGATTTAAATATAAACTCACAAGTCATGTTATCCATGCTTTCTGCTATTTTTGGTCACTCAGCTTGTTTTCCAATAGCAACATGATTATCTACACTGTAGCTCATTCCAATATGACCAATATACTCAATGTCAGTAAGTACTGCTCACTTTCTTCAATGGACCCCATCATCATGGAACTATATTTCATTCTCACATTGTCTCAAAATGTCTTCTTTGTAGGAATCATGTTGCTCTCCAGTGCATACATGGTGATTTTCTTATCTAGCCACCAGAAGAGGTCTGAGTACCTTCACAGCATAAACACTTCCCCAAGAACCTCCCCAGCAACAAGGGCCACCCAAACTGTCCTGTGGCTGGTGAGTTTGTTTGTGATCATGTACTGTTTGGATATCATCATCACTTCCTTCTTAACCATGTTGTGGAAATATGATCCAGTTGTCTTGGATATCCAGAGGCTTGTGGGAAGTGTTTATGCCACTATCAGTCCCTTGGTGCTAATTAGTTCTGATAGAAGAATAACTGGTATTCTTCAAAATGTGATTGATATAGCATTGATTTTAAAAAGTTCATGAAACAAATTTTTTGAAAACATAAATTATGTCATCTAATTAAATATTCAAAAAACAGGATTTTTGGAATCCAATTTAGAAGAAATGGATTTCATTTGTATTTTAAACTTTTGTCTAAGCATTCTTTTTGGTGTGTCCTCCTATGAAGCTCCTTTTGGTACCTAATTCTAGGTCTTCTTACTTTAGAAAGTAATCTAAATTTTCCTTTGTCTGTGAAGGCATATTAACTACCCATACAATTTTGTCTTTAGTGAGTTTCTCTATGATCTTCTAATATTTATTACTGTTTCAACACTATATAAACTGGGAATTATGCTCTTTCTATGTTATCATCCTTTTTCTCACTTATTTAAGTCTTAATTTCCTCTTTGATGTCATGTAGTATGGATATTCTTAAGAATTTTTTCTTAAAGTTTCACTTTTGACAAACTTTTTTAAAATTTTATTTTATTTAGGGTATATAAATTTCATATACACATATATATATATATATATATGCATACAGATTTAGGAACACAGTGACCCTTTCCACCCTACTCTCCCTCCCTCCCACCTTTCTTCCTCTTCCCTACAATAGACTTTTGAATTCAAGGATAAGTGTCTCATCAATTTTGGAAGCTTACACAATACAAACTTTTAGAATACTGTGTTTTGTTTCTTTTGCATAATCCAGAGAAACAACTAGATTTTATCATTTCTTTACATTCAAACCTTTGTATATGTAGATTAATATTTTAATGTATATATTTTCTCTTTTTACTTTATTTGTACTAACTGTGCTTAATATTACAGTTTATTATTCTTCTAACTCAGTCCAATGTTTAACACATGATTTATATGAAATAGATTCACTATATTTTCAGTTATTTACTCACTTCTTTACAATTGTGCCTTTTTACAAACATAGTCCCTTATTATTTTCATGTTATTTTACTTTTTGTGGTTCTCCCATGTCTATTGTTTTAAATACAATCCACGGATCCGAAGCTTATGTGATGTGGAATATCATTTTGATAGCTGTTAGCTGTTTCTGTGTGAAAAAATAAAGATCGAATCTCATATGAGTAAGATACCACTTTGGAATATTTGCTGTTCCTTTTTAAAATTCCATTTGCCTCCTCCAATCTGAACAACCCAAATAGTTTGTCACATTTGTGATAAATCTTGTATGAATGGAGACCTTGCTTCTTAGTTTGCTTCCTTCCCTGGGCCATTTTTTTTTGTTTACTTTTATAATTTGGGAGTCCTCAAAATTTTCTTCCAACAGGCATCTTAGTGCATCTAATAGTGTTTGAGGGTTTTAACTTTCTGCACTAGAAAGTGTTAGACTGCATAACACTTTTCCCAAAAAAGTACCATTATATACAACATCCAAAATAACATTTTGCACAAATTTTTTATAATAGACAAACATATTTCATGAGAAATCTTTTTATTTTTCCTTTTCATTTGGAACACACTCCTCTTCTCCAATCTGCTATAAAGTAATGATAAATTGTAGAATATGGTTATCTTAATACTATAAAACTAATTTCATGCTTTGCACAATTTATACAGTATTACACTTCCTTGTGAACAATAGTACCTATACACAAGTTCAGAATTACTATTTTCATATATCATTAAACTGTTATTGGTAAGATAATTATTCTGAATTTTATCTTAAATCACCATTTTTTCTCCTTAGCACATCCATGAGACTACAAAAATAATCCTTCTTGATTCATATTTAAATTGTGTTAACTTCAATGGTCTTCATTAAATGTATATGTAGGTATATTTCATTTATTGTGATTACACCTTACTGAATGGTTTCTGTTGTCATTACAGTGCCCAGAAAATACAATCTGCTGGGTGTCTGCTTTGAGAAATGTCATGACAGATTTAATACTTAATGTATCATTCTATTTAAACATTTTATATCGGATTTCTAAAAGGGAATTCTATCCTTTGATTCCTGTTCAAAATGTCATCTATTTATTTCTATGCATACCTAGTCAAATTTTCAAAATTGCTTAACATTAATTATGGTCATGTAGTTCATTCTTTGTTGTTTATATATTGATTGATTTTGAGTGAACGAATAAATGAAAATGAAAATGGCTGATTTGTTGTTGGTTTTTCTCTCTTGATATAATTGAAAACGTATCTTTTTTTTTCAATGAATCTTTACATTATTAATTTGAAGCTTTTAACAATAATGTTCATGTTTTGATGCCTAACATTGTACATTAGAGAATTAACCCCTCCAAATCACCAAATTATTTTTGTTTATACCATCTTCAAATATAATTTTATTTTGTATTCATTATTTATATATGTATATATAAGTAAAATGTATATACATATATATAAAGTAAAATTTATTTATATATATATGTGTATATATATATATAGTCTGTCTTAATTAGATATTGATAAAAATAAGCCATGGTGTTAATCTGATCTGCTTTGCTAATTTAAAAGTCAAAAAAAATCATTAATTTTCTTGAGATCAGTAAAACATCAATGTCAAACAAAAAATATGAGTATACAGTATTACAGTTCAAGTCATTTTTCATTTTATATCCTACAAGTAAGAAAACTTCAAGTCATTCATTCATTGAGCTACAGCATTCTTCTCTATTAGAATTACAATTGTTTTCAATGCCAAGAACCCAAAAAAAATCTATTTCCATGGGCTACTACAAAAAGGTCTTGAAAGGTGGACATTATGAATGGTAAAATGAAGAAACTGATATCATCTTGAAAATTTTTGTGTAAAATACATAATATGAAAAATATATTCATGGATTTCAAAATAGTTTTTCATCAAAATAAATGTATTTAATTGCATTCAGCCATGGAATTTTCAAATTGTCTTTGTATATCAAGTAGACTTGTGTCTATAGATCATATTAAATCTGTTAAAATTAATTAAAATCAAAATAGAAATGAAAGAGAAATGAAATGTGAACAGTCATTAAAAGGTAAAAATAAAATATTAATTAAAAATCCTTCCACATAGAAAAGCCCAAGGTTCTGCCTCCAAATATGTGCCAATTGGGGCAGCAATGTGGCACAGCAGGTTGAAGCCCTGGCCTGAAGCACCGGCATCCCATATGGGCACCAGTTCTAGTCCCGGCTACTCCTCTTCCCATCCAGCACTCTGCTGTGGCCTGGGATAACAGTGGAAGATGGCCCAAGTGCTTGGGCCCCTGCACACATGTAGGAGACTCAGAAGAAGCTCCTGGCTTCTGACTTTGGATGGATGCAGCTCCGGCTGTTGTGGTCACCTGGGGAATGAGCCAGTGGATGGAAGACTTCTCTTCTCTGTCTCTATCTCTCTCTGTAACTATTTAAAATAAATCTTTAAATAAATAAATAAATATGTACACATTAATATAACTTTTTAAAAATTATTTATTTTATTTGAAAATCAGTTACATAGTGAGAGAAGAAGAGACAGAGAGAGAAAGAGAAGTCTTCTATCCACTGGTTCACTCCCCAATTAGTCGGAACAGCCGGAGCTGTGCTGATCTGAAGCCAGGAGTTAGGAGCTTCTTCCAGGTCTCCCACATGGGTGCAGGGGCCCAAGGACTTGAGCCATCTTCTACTGCTTTTCCCAGGCCATAGCAGAGAGCTGGATCAGAAGTGGAGCAGCTGGGACCTGTGCCCATATGTGATGCTGGCACTGTTGTTGGTGGCTTTACCTGCTACACCACAGCACTGGCCCTGCCAATTAATACACCTTTAATAGGTCATTAATATTTTGTATCTTCAACATGGCTTTATAGTTATTGTTTTGTGCATTTGACTTTAAATCACATGGAAAAAATAATTAACAACTGAAAGGATGTTATAGTTTCTATGTTGTTACCAATATCATTGATTTTTATTTATTTGCACGGGTTTTAGTTACTGCGTGGTGTTCCACATTCTAGTCTAAAATTACATAGTCACTTACTGTAGTGCTGCTCTTTTTTTGTTTTCGTTTTTGTTTTTATCATTTTATTCAAAATGAGGCAACTGATTTTGTGCTTTAAAAAAATCCAATTTGAACTCTGCCCTTTGCTTGTTTTTTTTTTTTTTAACTTTTATTTAATGAATATCAATTTCCAAACTACAGCTTATGGATTACAATGGCTTCCCCCCCATAACTCCCTCCCACCCGCAACCCTCCCCTCTCCCACTCCCTCTCCCCTTCCATTCACATCAAAATTCATTTTCGATTCTCTTTATCTACAGAAGATCAGTTTAGCATACATTAAGTAAAGATTTCAACAGTTTGCACCCCCATAGAAACACAAAGTGAAATATACTGTTTGAGTACTCATTATAGCATTAAATCTCAATGTACAGCACATTAAGGACAGAGATCCTACATGAGGAGTAAGTGCTCAGTGACTCCTGTTGTTGACTTTAAAAAATGACACTCCTGTTTATGGCATCAGTAATCTCCCTATGCACCAGTCATGAGTTTCCAAGGCTATGGAAGCCTCTTGAGTTCTCTGACTCTTATCTTGTTTAGACAAGATCATAGTCAAAGTGGAGGTTCTCTCCTCCCTTCAGAGAAAGGTACCTCCTTCTTTGAAGACCTGTTCTTTCCACTGGGATCTCACTCACAGAGAACTTTTGCCAGAGTGTCTTGGCTTTCCATGCCTGAAATACTCTCATGGGCTTTTCAGCCAGATCAGAATGCCTTTAGGGCTGATTCTTAGGCCAGAGTGCTGTTTAGGACATCCGCCATTCTATGAGTCTGCTGAGTATCTCGCTTCCCATGTTGGATCACTCTCCCCTTTATTTATTCTATTGGTTAGTATTAGCAGGTACTAGACTTGTTTATGTGCTGCCTTTGACTCATAGTCCTTTCATTATGATCAATTGTGAACTGAAATTGATCACTTGGACTAGTGAGATGGCATTGGTACATGCCACCTTGATGGGATTAAATTGGAGTCCCCTGGTATGTTTCTAACTCTACCATTTGGGGCAAGTCAGCTTCAGCATGTCCCAAATTGTACATCTCTTCCCTCTCTTATTCCCACTCTTATGTTTAACAGGGATCACATTTCAGTTAAATTTCAACACTTAAGAATAACTGTGTATTAATTACAGAATTAAACCAGTCATATTAAGTAGAACAGACAAAAAAAACTACTAAGAGGGATAAAGTATTAAGTTGTTCATTAACAGTTGGGCTATGCTGATCAAGTCACCGTTTCTCATAGTGTCCATTTCACTTCAACAGGTTTCCTTTTTGGTGTTCAGTCAGTTGTCACCAATCAGGGAGAACATATGGTATTTGTCCCTTTGGGACTGGCTTATTTCACTCAGCATGATGTGTTCCAGATTCCTCCATTTTGTTGCAAATGACTGGATTTCGTTGTTTCTTACTATGGTATAGTGTTCTAAAGAGTACATATCCCATAATTTCTTTATCCAGTCTACCATTGATGGGCATTTAGGTTGGTTCCAGGTCTTGGCTATTGTGAATTGCGCTGCAAAAAACAGTAGGCTGCAGACCGCTTTTTTGTTTGCCAATTTAAATTCCTTTGGGTAAATTCCAAGGAGTGGGATGGCTGGGTCGAACGGTAGGGTTATATTTAGATTTCTGAGGAATCTCCAGACTGACTTCCATAGTGGCTTGACCAGTTTGCATTCCCACCAACAGTGGGTTAGTGTCCCTTTTTCCCCACATCCTCGCCAGCATCTGTTGTTGGTAGATTTCTGCATGTGAGCCATTCCAACAGGGATGAGGTGACACCTCATTGTGCTTTTGATTTGCATTTCCCTGATTGCTGGTGATCTTGAACATTTTCTCATGTGCCTGTTGGCCATTTGGATTTCCTCTTTTGAAAAATGTCTATTGAGGTCCTTGGCCCATCTCTTAAGTGGGTTGTTTATTTTGTTTTTGTGGAGTTTCTTGATCTCTTTGTAGATTCTGGTTATTAACCCTTTATCTGTTGCATAGTTTGCAAATATATTTTCCCATTCTGTCGGTTGTCTCTTCACTCTCCTGACTGTTTCTTTTGCAGTACAGAAACTTCTCAATTGGATGCAATCCCAATAGTTGATTTTGGCTTTGACTGCCTGTGCCTCCCGGGTCTTTTCCAGAAATTCTTTGCCTGTGCCAATATCTTGAAGGGTTTCTCCAATGTTCTCTAGTAACTTGATGGTGTCAGGTCATAGATTTAGGTCTTTAATCCATATTGAGTGGATTTTTGTGAAAGGTGTAAGGTAGGGGTCTTGCTTCATGCTTCTGCTCTTGGAAATCCAGTTTTCCCAGCACCATTTATTAAAGAGACTGTCCTTGTTCCAGGAATTAGTTTTAGATCCTTGATCAAATATAAGTTGGCTGTAGATGTGTGGGTTGATTTCTGGTGTTTCAATTCTGTTCCATTGGTCTATCCATCTGTTTCTGTACCAGTACCATGCTCTTTTGATTACAACTGCCCTGTAGTATGTCCTGAAATCTGGTATTGTGATGCCTCCAGCTTTGTTTTTGTTGTACAAGATTGCTTTAGCTATTCGAGGTCTCTTGTGCCTCCATATAAATTTCAGCACCATTTTTAACAGATCTGAGAAGAAGGTCTTTGTTATCTTGATTGGTATTGCATTGAATCTATAAATTGCTTTTGGGAGAATGGATATTTTGATGATATTGATTCTTCCAATCCATGAGCATGGAAGATTTTTCAATTTCTTGGTATCCTCTTCTATGTCTTTCTTTAAGGTGTTGTAATTTTCATCGTAGAGATCTTGAACGTCCTTGGTTAAGTTTATTCCAAGGTATTTGATTGTTTTTGTAGCTATTGTGAATGGGATTGATCTTAGAAGTTCTTCCTCAGCCATGGCATTGTCTGTGTATACAAAGGCTGTTGATTTTTGTGCATTGATTTTATACCCTGCTACTTTGCCAAAATCTTCTATGAGTTCCAATAGTCTCTTAGTAGAGTTCTTTGGGTCCCCTAAATAGAGAATCATATCATCTGCAAAGAGGGATAGTTTGAGTTCTTCCTTCCCAATTTGTATCCCTTTAATTTCTTTTTCTTGCCTAATAGCTCTGGCTAAAACTTCCAGAACTATATTGAATAGCAGTGGTCAGAGTGGGCATCTCTGTCTGGTACCATATCTCAGTGGAAATGCTTCCAACTTTTCCCCATTCAATAGGATGTTGGCTGTGGGTTTTTCATAGATTGCTTTGATTGTATTGAGGAATGTGCCTTCCATACCCAGTTTGCTTAGAGTTTTCATCATGAACGGGTGTTGTATTTTATCAAATGCTTTCTCGGGGTCTATTGAGATAATCATATGGTTTTTCTTCTGCAGTCTGTTAATGTGGTGTATCACATTGATTGTTTTGCGAATGTTGAACCATCCCTGCATACCAGGGATAAATCCCACTTGGTCTGGGTGGATGGTCTTTCTGATGTGTTGGTGCATTCTATTGGAGAGAATTTTATTGAGGATTTTTGCATCTATGTTCATCAGGGATATTGGTCTGTAAATCTCTTTCAATGCTGCATCTTTTTCCGGCTTAGGAATTAAGGTGATGCTGGCTTCATAGAAAGAATTTGGGAGGATTCCCTCTTCGATTGTTCTGAATAGTTTGAGAAGAATTGGAGTCAGTTCTTCTTTAAATGTCTGGTAGAATTCAGCAGTGAATCCATCTGGTCCTGGGCTTTTCTTTGTTGGGAGGGCCTTTATTACTGTTTCAATTTCTGTCTCAGTTATGGGTCTGTTTAGGTTTTTGATGTCTTCCTGGTTCAATTTAGGTAGGTTGCATGTTTCCAGGAATCTTTCCATTTCTGATAGGTTTCCCTGTTTGCTGGCGTACAAGTCCTTGTAGTAATTTCTGATGATTCTTTTTATTTCTGTGGTGTCCGTTGTTATGTTTCCTTTTTCATCTCTGATTTTATTGATTTGGGTCTTTTCTCTTCTTTTTTTACTTAGTTGGGCCAATGGGGTGTCAATTTTGTTTATTTTTTCAAAAAGCCATCTCCTCATTTGGCTGATTTTTGTAATTTTTTTTTGATTCAATCCTGTTGATTTCTTCTCTGATTTTAATTATTTCTCTTCTCCTACTAGATTTGGGTCTGGTTTGCTGTAGGTTTTCTAGATCCTTGAGGTGAATTGAAAGCTCATCTATTTGGTGCCTTTCCAATTTCTTGATGTAGGCACCTATTGATATAAACTTTCCTCTTAACACTGCTTTTGCTGCGTCCCATAAGTTTTGGTATGTTGTGCTGTTATCCTCATTTACTTCCAGAAAATTTTTGATTTCTCTTTTAATTTCTTCTATGACCCTTTGTTCATTCAGGAGCATGTTGTTCAATCTCCATGTGTTTGTGTATGCTCTAGGGATTCCTGTGTTGCTAATTTCCAACTTCATTCCTTTATGGTCTGAGAAGCTGCATGGTATGATTCTAATTCTTTTGAATTTGCTGAGACTTGCTTTATGGCCTAGTATGTGGTCAATCCTAGAGAAGGTTCCATGTACTGCTGAGAAGAATGTAAAATCTTTAGCTGTAGGATTGAACGTTCTGTATATATCTGTTAGATCCATTTGGGCTATAGTGTCGTTTAAATCTACTGTCTCCTTGTTGATCTTCTGTCCTGTTGATCTGTCTATTTCTGAGAGTGGAGTATTGAAGTCCCCCAGTACGATTGTATTGGGGTCTAAGTCTCCCTTTAAGTCTGTTAACAAATCTTTTAGATAAACTGGTGCCCTGTAGTTAGGTGGATATACATTGATATTTGTTATATTTTCTTGTTGTATTGACCCTTAATCATTATATAGTGTCCTTCTTTGTCACTCTTAACAGTTTTTTGTGGTAAAGTTTATGTTGTCCGATATTAAGATGGCTACGCCCGCTCTTTTTTCATTTCTGTTGGCATGGTATATCTTTTTCCAGCCTTTCACTTTCAGTCTGTATGGATCTTTGTTGGAAAGATGCGTTTCTTGTAAGCATGTAGTGCTGCTCTTTTATTAACACACCCCCTTCAATTTTATCTCACATTGTGTTGATTTTGTCTTATACAGATTCCATATGTGACAATGTTGGTGGTTGTTTCCTTTCAGTGCTCTAGATTTACCACCCCACTAACTTCTGATGCCATGGTTTTCTCCAGAAAGATCAGCTGCTAATCTCCTTGAGAACATTTGCATATCAAATGTCATTTCTCTTTTGTTCCTTTTAAGATTATGTATTCACATTTGGTCAATAATTAAGTAGGATGCTTCTCAGCGTGTATTTTTATAGTTCATTCTCCTTGAGTTCATTGACAATCTTACATGTGTAGATAAATGTATTTTGTCCTATTTGGATATTTTTATCCATAATTTTTCAAATATTCTGTCGCTCCTCCAATGTGATGTGTATATTGGTACAATTGATGTTATACGACAAAAAGTTGGAAATATCTTTATTTTTCATTTATTATGTCCTCTACTCAGACTTCCTTTGCCTCTCTGAAAGTTTACTGATTCCTGTGCATCTTCAAAATTGAAATTGAAACCACTTCATAAATAGTTCTACTATTGCATTTGTCAATTTCATAATATTGTTTCTGGATAGGTTACAAAAAGGCAAAGATCAAAAACACCAAGATGACAGAATAGAAAGGGAGCTTACTACTCTAATCTAGGGGAAGATAGTTTAAAAAAAATGGAGAGAGTGCAATCTCAGGGAAGAGTTAGAATATGGCAGAGGAAACTCCATGCATGTTAGAGGGACACTGCTTCAGCACCAACTTTGAAGAGTGAGGTGACACCAGACTGCAGCATCCAAAGCAACTGCCAATAAAGCCATGGAAAGACCCTGGCATGAGTTCAGCTTGGAGCCCTATGGGGGAAAATTATACCTATCAACCTAGAGGTAAAACAGGGAGGCACATTTCTCTTTCCCCAACCACCCAACACCACCATCCTGTAACTAGGGCAGGCACCACTTTGGACATATATATATAATAGCTGCACCAGCTTGTGTCTGCATTCCCAACACCCAGCTGAGAGGAGATGCCTGAATCTTGCTGGGAGAATTGGAAGGGGGCTGGGTACTCATGACTGTGGGGGCCTTGGGTCTTGGACTGTGAGAACACTGTGGCTGCATATGAGGGCACAGAGTGTGACAGAGTCATTGATAGTCACTGTGGGCAGCTCCACATGCTCAGGACTCCCTGATTCCCTGGTGAGGGTCATTGCTATAGGATCTATACTCACACTTAGGACTGTACAGATTCTTTGTGTGGTTCTTGTGGCAGCAGGGATAAATTTAATATCCACTGGTCTAGAGACTACACCAACTGAACTAATTACACCTCTCCTCTGATAAAAAAAAAGAAGATTCACTGTGCCCAATTCTGGTGTCACCTTGGAAACTCCCCTCACCCTGGAGAACTGACCAGAGCTCCCTGGCACGCCCAGCTCACACCTCAGGATACTCACTGAAAGAGCAGAAACTCCACTAATCCATAGAGGCAGAGTCCAAAGATAAAAACCATCAGAGGGAAAAAAACCAACAAGTATCTCCACAAATTTCTAAGAATGAATGCAATGATTCAAGAAACAAGAATAAGTAAGACAGCATGATGCCTTCATAGGAACACAACAACACTTCAATACTAGAATGTGAACATGAAGAGATTAAAAATATGCCAGAAGCAGAATTCAAAAAAATTGTTGTAGGATTACTTAGAAGTAATCAGAAGCAAATCAATGAATTAAAGAAATCCATACATGACATGAATGAAAAGTTTTCTTATAAAATTGAGATTTTAAAGAGAAATCAAAATGAAATGCTGGAAATGAATAATTCAATAGATCAAATTAAAAATGCAGTGGAAAGCTATAACCACAGATTCAGTGAGGCAGAAGAAACAATATCCACATTGGAAGACATATTTCTGGAAGTTTTACAGTTAGAACAAAAAAAGAACATAAGAAGAAATTAGAAAACTAAAAACACAGTGTTGGAGATTTATGGGATACTATAAAACAACCCAACATATAGATCTTAGGATTTCCTAAAGATGTGGAAATACAGAAAGAGTTGGAAGGCCTTTTTAGTGAAATAATTGCAAAAAACTTCACTAATTTGGAGAAAGAAAGGGATGCCAAGTACAGGAAGCACATAGAACTCCTAATAGACATGCATAGAAAAGATCCTCACCCTGACACATGTAATCAAACTCTCCACAGTAAGACACAAAGAAAAGATTCTAAAATGTGCATCAGAGAAATGTCAGATAACTTTCAGAGGATCTCCGATTAGACTCACAGTTGACTTCTCATCAGAAACCCTAGAGGCTCAGAGAGAATGGTGAGATATATTTCAAGACTTAAAAGAAAAAAAAAAACTGTCAACCTATAATACTGTAACCTGCAAATCTCTCATTTGTGAATGAAGGTGAATTAAAGACCTTTCATATCAAACAGAAATTGAAAGAATTTGTCACCACCTGTCCAATCCTACAAAAGATGCTTCAGGATGTGTTAGACAAATATGGTCATCACTATGAAGGAAGGTAAAAGCAGGAAATGTCCCAATAAAAGAACAAAGAATTCCAAAGTAAACAATAGGAATATTTATGGAAAAATGGCAGGGCCAAGTCATTAGTTATCAGTAATCACCTTGAATGTAAATAGCCTCAACTCTCCAGTTAAAAGATACAGACTGGCTGAATGGATTTAAAAATGATCTATTAACTTCCTACAAGAAACACATCTCACCAATAAAGACACACACAGATTGAAAGTGAAAAGATGGAGAAAGATATTCCCTACTAACAGAAACCAAAAAAGGTATACCCATCCTAATATCAGACAAAATAGATTTTAACACAAAAACTGTTAAAAGACACAAATAAGGGAACTATGCAATTATTAAGACATCAATTCAGTAGGTAGATGTGGCTATAATAAATGTATACAAGCCTAATGACAGGACACTTGTCTATTTAAGCTAATGTTAATGGATATAAGGGGAGACATAGAGTCTAATACAATAGTAATGGGGGAATTCAATACCCCACTCTCAGTGATGTACAGATCAACCAGAAAGAAATCAGCAAGGAAAGAACAGTTAGTTGATACTATAGACCAAATGGACCTAATGAATATCTACAGAACTTTTCACCCTACAGTTACAAAATACACATTCTTCTCACCAGTCCATGGAACTTTCTCTAGGATAGACCATGAAGCAAGTCTCAGAAATTTCAAAAACATTGAATTTTCATACCATGCATCTTCTCTGACCACTATGGAATGAAGCTGTAAGTCAACAACTCAAGGATCTCTAGAACAAATGCAAACACATGAGACTGAATAACATGCTCCTGAATTGAACAGTGAATTATAGGAGAAATCAGAAAACTGTTGAAGAACAGTTTTTATACTATTTGTTGAACTCCTTACTTAGTATAGAGTTAATCTTCTGTGTATGAAGTTAATTGAAAATAGATTATAATAAAAAGTAAAAAAGGGAATAGGAGAGGGAGGAAGAAGGGTGGAAGAGTGGGTGTCAGGGGAGGTACATTGGGAAAAATCACTGTGTTTCCAAACTTCATGAATCGCATTAAGTTTGTATACCTTAAATAAAAGTTTTTTGGGAAAAAAGCAAAAAAAAATATTGTTTTGGTTACTTCTTCTTCATGATAATACATGTTTAAAATATTTTCATTAATTTATATTTAAATATTTTGATTAATAAGTAACACTTGCACAGTTTTCTGGGACACTGTATAATATTTGAACACATGTACACAGAGTAATCAGCCTTTCCATTTTCTTAGCTGTTTTTGGTGTTTGGAGCCTATACACACCTCTTTCTAACCAGTGATCTAACTTGTGGGTTTACCTGCAATGGCAATCAAGTCAGCATATAGAAGACATTCTGCAGTCACACCTTCACTGCAACATTACTTTTTATTTACATTCTCTGTTGGTTCATACATCTTTCTCCAGCTTTCCTTAATGCTTTTCAATGATTTCATTTAGGCCACTGAGTATTCATAGGTTATTTAAATGTTTAGAAAGTTAATTATTGTTCCCCCAGCAGTCCAAGAGAGGGAACCATGTAGGAGCAGAATGAAAAGTGCTGGTGAGGAAAGTAAATGGAATTGTTTTAAAAATGTTTTGAAAAAAAATTCAAGAAAACTATTTAGTGGTTGAGCATTTAGTCTTGCTGGAATTTAGAGTAGAAAGGTGAGGACAAGATTCTTTTGAACTTCAGAAAGTGAAATGTCTGAAGCTCACCCAGGCAGTATGTATAACAGCAAATGCTTATTATTAACAAAAGAAAGTACACTCCTCATGAGAATATGAGCTGGACAACAGGCTGGAACCCAAGGCACTGAATGTACAAAAGGCCTATACTTTTATAGGGCTGGCTATTTGTTGTGTGGCAGCCCTTATGTGTTTCTGAGGTCATCTGCCATGTAGGCCATCTGGACATTATCATATTTATACACAGATTCTAGGTGAAGGTCAAAATTGCATTTTTTCTCAGCTTTCTAAGTTAGCCCTTCTGCATCTCCTGCCTCAAGTTCAAAGATAAGAACAAAGAGATACAGACAGCAAAAAGGAAAATGATACTGAGCCTGCAACAGGCTTTGGGAATTTGCTTTTCTGTTACCAAAATTAACCTTTAGCAATTTCCTGTGGAGAGTAAGGGAGGGAAGGAAGGAGGGAGGGAGGGAGGGAGAGAGAGGGATGTGGAGATAAAGAGAATGGGAGAGAGAAAAATCAAGGGTCAGGACAGGTAAATTTGGAGCTTTCTGATAGACATGAATGTGTCATGTGAAGAAGTGAATATAAGAGATTATGCTGAATATAGGAAAGAAGCTGAAACTAGAGCTTGGCTGTAGATAGACACTCAGATGCCATCAGAATTCAAATACCCTGTATTTTTTAAAAGTTTTTACTGTATTTATTTGAAAGGTAGATTTACAGAGAGAGGTAGAACCAGAGAGAGATAGAGACAGAGACAGAGACAGAGAGAGAGGTCTTCCATCCATTGGTTTACTCCACAAATGACTACAACAGCCAGAGCTGAGCAGATCCAAAGCCAGAAGCCAGGAGCTTCTTCCAGGTCTCCCACACAAATGTAGGGGCCCAAGGTCTTGGGCCATCTTCCACTGCTTTCCCAGGCCATTACAGAGAGCTGGATCAGAAGTGGAGCAGCTGGGATTAAAACTGGCATCCATACGGGATGTCAGTTCTGCAGGCCAGGGCTTAGACCTGCTGCGCCACTGCACCAGTTCTTCAAATGCCCTTTAATGTTGTGAGACTGAGTGAGATTCCCCAGGGAAGAAGTGCAGCTAGAAAAAAGAAAGAAGGCAAGCAATAAGGCTTGTTGTATCCCACATGGTACAAATCAAGTAAAACCAAGCAAGGTCCAGAGCCTATTAGTCTGTTTATTTTACTTCCTTGGTTCTGGACACTTGACCTGAGCATATCCAATAATCGATTTTCCTCATGTAATTTGCACTCAATGATCAAGGGGCTGCCTAGTGAAGAAATGAAAATATGCAAATGAGACCTCAAAAAGGAGTGTGGGGACTAGAAGTGAGGAGCATGGTAAGACATGTCATGGTGTGTTTTGCAGGAGGAAGCTGCTGTGAGTCAGATAGGAAAAGCAGTCAGTAAGAGAGGGTCACAGCACTGAGACACACAGAGAAAACATGCTGAGAATAGGGAGGGAAAAGAAACAGAAGGGGGAGATCTCTCTCGTGAGAGAAAGAAATCACAGCCAAGTGTCAGGGTTTCCTCAGTCCTGCTGTTGCTTCCAGGTCTAATATGACTGGCTCTCAATTCCTGAAACATGATCAGCTGTTCACAAAAGCATTGAAAAACAGCAAGTGCCCAGGACTGTTTGAACTCATGCTGATGGTAAGGCATTTGAGCCATTTTGGTTTGTCTGTGGAACCTCATTGATTATTCTTACAATTCCACTGCATGTAGGGTTTCTGATGAGAAGTCTGCTGTGAGTCTAATTGGAGATCCTCTGAGAGTAAACTGACGTTTCTCTCTTGCACATTTTAGAATCTTTTCTTTATGCTTCACTGTGGTGAGTTTGATTACAATGTGCCTTTTCTGGTCACGTGTATTGGGAGTTCTGTGTGCTTCCTGTACTTGGATGTCTCTGTCCTTCTCCAAACCTGGGAAGTTTTCTGCTAGCATCTCACTGAAAAGGCCTTCTAATCCTTTATTTCTCCCCATGCCTTCAGGAACTCCTAGAACCCAAATGTTGGGTTTTTTAATAGTATACTGTAGATTCCCCAAAATATTTTTTAGATTTCTAATGTCCTCTACTCTATACCTTCCTGTGCTCTGTCTTCTAAGTCTGATATTCTTTCTTCTGCCTCACTGATTCTGTTTTTAAGGCTCTCAACTGTATTTCTTATTTTTTCTATTGAATTCTTCATTTCATTTCAATTTCCCCAATATCTCAATTTCATCTTCTATTAAATTCTTCATTTCATTTTGATTCCTCCTTAAAATTTCATTTTCATGAGAAAGATTTTCTTTCATGCCCTGCATGGATTTTGTGCATTTGCTTTTGATTACTTCTAAGTATGTCAAAAATTATGCCTGCTCTCTTGGCTCATACACTTTTGTAAGGTGATTGGAGTGAGAGAATCATGTCCATACTGTCCCTTTTATTTTTTCTCTCCTCTAGTTAGGCTGATGTACTTTCCCCCATGGGCTTCAAGCCTCATTCCCTCTAGGCTCTTCCTGCCACTTTTCCACCAGTGTTGGGTTATTGCGGTCTCGTCTCACCTCATTTTCCAGCACGGAGGTGCAGAGGCTCTTGGCTGCTGAAATCCTGAGCCATGGGTACCCACACTCTCAATGTAGGTCCACCGTGTCCCTCCAATCATGGAAAAGTTTCCTCTGCTGTTTTTTTCCCCTAACTCTTCCCTGAGACTACACTATCTCCACTTTATTAAACTATCTTCTCCTGGACTAGATCAGTAAGTTCCCTCCCTATTCCGCCATCTTGTAACCCCTTTCATGGACTCTTGTATGTACCCAGCCCAATTGTGAAGTGACTGGGCTGTGGCTGGTAACCAAGAGAGATTGAATCTATAATAAAGACTATCCCAACAAAGAAAAGCCCAGGATCGAATAGCTTCACCCCTGAAATCTACCAGACATTTAAAGAACTAATTCTAATTCTGCTCAAGCTATTCAAAATAATTGAAATGCAGGGAATCCTCAAAAATTCCTTCTGTGAAGCAATTTAATTACTATAATATATGGTCTTAGATACTTAGAATTTTTGATTGATTACACAAGAATTGGATATAGATGTCTTTTTGTAACTCTTTTTTTGCTAACAGAATGATGGCAGAAATTTTGTTCATTATTTTCAATAAATGAGACATAAAAATTAAAATGGGCACTTTTAATCTTTAAAAATGTGATTATTTTGTATCTCTTATGGAATTTGTATAACTATATTTAGATTTAAATATATCTGAGCATAACTTATCTTTAAAAAAAAAAGTGACAGAGAGGGAGAGGCAGGAAAAGACATATGTCTGCTGCTTCACCCCCTGAAATGCCTACGACAGCTTGCGATGTGCCAGGCTGAAGCCAGGAGAAAGAAACTTCATTCAGTTCTCCTGAGTGGGTTGTAGAAACCCAAGAATTTGAGCACTGTCTGCTACCTTTCATGTGCAGTTGCAGGAAACTGAATCAGAAGAATGGTGGATCTGGACCAAACCAAGCCCTCTGATACAGGAAACTGTATCACCATATCCAAACCCATAAAAATTACATTTTTAATACATAGCTTAATACATTCATGATTATAAGCATATTTATTTTTATATCTTGGTTTATTTTAATTCTTTTTGCCACCTGTTTTTATTTGATTTTATAGATTTCTTGTCTGTTGTTTCTTTGTATTTTCAGTTTGTTTCTCCAATTTTTTTCCAAACTAATTCTCTTTAAAATTATTGTATTTGTTAAATTGGTTATTAAAAACAAAATATAGTAATGACAGATTTTACACATTTATCAAATTATAAGCTCAAGAATTTTATACTTGAATATTAAAGTTGCTCTGATTGTTAGTTTATACTGGTACCAATTTCTTACAGGATTTTTGTTCTTCAACATTTTAATCTTCTTGCTTATCAACCATATTTGTATTCACCCATTTTTATCTTTTATTTCTTACCTATCTGCTACTACAAAAAATATTTCTTGGAATTCATTGAATATAAAATGAGGCTCTCAGATTCATTCCATTCTCATGATATCCAATTTTCTAACACCATTTTTAAAAGACTTATTTTTTCTTCAACTTGGATTATTACCAACTTTGTCATAGATCAGATTATTGTAGCCTCATAGGTCTGCTTCTAGGATCTCTATTCTGCCTTTTGCTATATTTGTTTTTGCATTTATGACAATGTCATACCATGTTACAATAGTTTTGTAGCATAATTTTAAATATTTATTTATTTATTGGAGAGGCATATATATATATAAGTGCATATATATGGAGAGAGAGAGAGAGAGAGAGAGAGAGAGAGAGAGAGAGAGAGAGATCTTCCATCATTTAGCTCATGCCCCAAATGGCTTAAGTGGCTGCAGCTGGGCCAGGCCGAGACCAGGAGCCAGGAGCCTCTTCTAGGTCTCCCACATGAGTATAGGGCCCAAGCACTTGGGCCATCTCCTGTTGCTTTCCCAAGTGCATTAGCAGGAGGCTAGATCAAAAGTGGAGCAGCCAAAGACTCAAACTGATGACCATATGGGATGGTGACATCACAGGTGGCAGCTTTGCCAACTAGCCACAGCACTGACCTTTTTGAAGCATAATTAAAGTCAAATAGAATAATGGCTTCTGCTTTGCTTTTTTCTTCAGAGTTACTTTGGCTATCCAGGCTTTGTGTTCCATGCAAATTTTAGTAGTGTATGTTTTTTTAATCATAATTATGGGGGAAATGTCATTGGTATTTTTATAGGGATTGGATTGAATTAGTAAGCAACTCTGGTAGTATGAATATTTTAACAATAAAGATACCAACTTGAACAGGTGGACAGGACATAGAAGACAGAGAAACTTCAGCAAATATTCTGACTCAGTACCTCTTGGCTGCTGAGAGTTTTGGATCATGAGCTAAGCAGAAAATAGTGCATCGTTGGTGTATAATGGGAAAAATTACCATATTTACTTTCATAGCAATGTGCACATACATGTGTCCATGAGAGTTTTCTTAAAAACGCATGAAAACATGTAATGAAAGACAATATTTTTCATAAACTTTTTGAAGCCCTCTCATATATAAGCAGAGATTATAACTATCCATGTTATATATAAAATATAATATATATCTTGATTCATAGTATATGAAGACTGTCTTGGTGCTTAAATAAAATTCAAGCTTTCTTTTAAATATTTTTTTATTTGAAAGAGTTACAGAGAGACAGGAGAGACGGCGAGAGAGAGACTCCATGTGCTTGTTCACTCACCAACTGATTTCAATGGCTGGAGCTGGGCCAGGGAGAAGCCAGGAGCCAGGAATTCCATCTGGGTCTCCCATGTGGAAGTCAGGGACCCAAGTAGTTGCACCATCTTCCTCTGGTTTCCCAGGCCATTAGAAGGGAATTGGATGGGAAGTGGAACACGCATGACCTGCCATCTCCTCGGCCCCCACAGTGAAGTCAGAGAGATGACAGCCTCCACTTCAGTGCCCTCTTGGCCCCCTGCTCCTCCTGGGACTGCACACTCCTTCAATCCACTTATTCAGGGTGGAAAGATGACCCAGCTGAGGGCAGGTCTAGGCCTGAGCACTGGGTGCCCATGAGGGGGCGGGGCAGCTCCATGGATCATCCGTGGTGGGGTAGAAAAAAGGGCCCTGTCCTTGCACCCCACACAGGGCGAGCCTGCAGGGACACTAAGTGCTGCAACTTTCTGTCTCTTAGCTGGCATCTAGTTCTCTTCCCCAAACTGCTGCGTCACCAGCAACAGGGGACCTGGTTACAGCTCCCCAAGGCCAGGGCGAGTCCATCGTGGTCTGCAGGAAGGGCATGGCCACATCAGCTTGGCGAGCTGCCCACACCCTGTCACCAGGAGGTGCAGTCTCAGCGCCAGAGAGCCCGTGGCCCAGCATGAAAGTGGCCCTGAGATGAATGAGTGCCCATCACTGCAATTAGCATTTGTCAACCTAAGGTTTGGAGTGTGCTTGCAGACCAGCAACCCCCTGCTTCCTTGGCAGGTGAGTCAAAATTATAATTAGGATATATCTGGTAAGTATATTTAAGTTTATTCTAAAACCATGTACTTATACATTAATACAACTTTTTACACATTTCTTAATTTTTTTTTTTTTGGAAAGGCAGAGTGACAGGAGGGGTGGGGAGAGATCTTATTTCTGCTGGTTCACTCCACGAATCCTTGCAACAGCTACAGCTGGGTCAGGAACATGGAATTCCATCTGGATCTACTCCATGGATGTCAGGGACTCTAGCACCTGAGCTACTGTCTTCACTGCCCGCCAGCTCCTGCTGGATTGGAAGTAAAAGGGGGACTGAGTTGCAGGCACAATTATACGGGATGTTAGAGCACCAAGTGACACCAACCGTGCTGCACCACAATGCCTGACTCACATCTACTTTTCCTGAAACCCAGGGAAATGCTTATTTTATAAGAGCTATAAAATATATTTTTTATTGTTCCTGGATGTTGGCTTATAGATCATTTCTTTTTCCAAAATATCTGTAATGCTTATGTGGTCCTACGTAATAGTAAAGTTTGAGGGATTTTTGCTTTTTGTTTTTTATTTTGTTTGTTTTTTATCCTTACTGACTTTCCATCACCCTAGCACAAAAAAATTCCAAGGAATTACAGTAAAAGGTCTCCTTTCTCTCATTCTTCTTTATCTTTCTAGCCATAGTTTCTATATTGCTTCTACAAATACAGTAGCTTTGGCCAAGTGAAAGTTTTCTGCTCTGCTCACAAACCTTTGTTTATGTATTTCACTGTGACCGAAGTTCTATTCTCTATTTCTTTCATCAATTATCTTTTAGTTTTATGCTAAGTTGCTGTCCTACCTATAATTACCCTCCCTTCTGCCAAACACTTTGCAGACGTGGCTGCTCCCCCATACCCAGAGTTTCCTATCTGGTACGAGTTGTACCTTATGTCTGCTTTATTGCAGTTGATATTTATTGTCAGGTATCCTTCAGTCTTATGAATCATATCTGATTTCTGTGTATAGTGTTTTTTTTCTGTCTACAGTTCTAATGTCTCATGCTAAAAATTATGTACAATGGGATCTCTAGAATACAGAAACATGAAGATTATCTTATGTTAGTAGAGGCACAAAATAACCCTTTGGTACATTTTATCATGCAATTTTATAGGTGAAAGCCTTTGCTCTCTTAGTTCAATCAGTAAATATTTCAAAATAGATATGATTTTTAAATTGTTTTTCCAGCCAGCACCATGGCTTACCAGGCTAATCCTCCACCTGCGGCACCGGTACTTCGGGTTCTAGTCCCAGTTGGGGCTCCAGTTCTCTCCCAGTTGCTCTTCTTCCAGTCCAGCTCTCTGCTGATGCCCAGGAAGGCAGTGAAGGATAGTGCTCGGGCCCTGCACCCACATGGGAGACCACGAGGAAGCACTTGGCTCCTGGCTTCAGATAGTGCAGCACGATGGCCATAGCAGCCATTTGTGGGGTGAACCAACAGAAGGAAGACCTTTCTCTCTGTCTCTCTGTCTCACTGTCTAACTGTGCTTGTCAAAAAAAATGTTTTCACCAAATCAATATGAGATATAAAGTCTCCTAAGAAATTTTAGGGTAGATAAAAATACAGTTGTTTTCTAAAGAAAACTATTTGAACTATTTTAAAATATACATAAAACATTTCAGTTTTAGATGCTAATATGCTAGTGATAAAAAGTATGATAAAGAATGTCAGGAAATGGTATACTAAATAATTGAGTAGCCATTCTATTGAAAATAACTGAATATTCCCAATTGAACATTAAAAAGTATCTTATTTTTTTAAAAAAATTAATATATTTTAGAGGTAGAGTTGCAGACAGCATGAGGGAGAGAGAGATCGATCTTCCATCCACTTGATCAGTCCCCAAATGGCTACAACAGCTGGAGCTGGGCCAATCTGAAGCCAGGAGCCAAGAGATTTTTCTGGGTCTCTCACATGTGTACAATGCCCCAAGTACTTGGACCATCTTCCACTGCTTTCCCAGGCCATCAGAAGAGAACTGGATCAGAAGAGGAGCAGCTGGGATACAAACTGGCATCAATATGGGATGCTGGTGCCACAAGTGGAGGCATAGGCTACTATGCAACAGCGCCAGCCCCATAAAGCATTATCTTTAAATCACCAAAAAATCTGACAAAAGAACAGGGAACTGCTAGGATAAAATTTAGCCTTGCCAACTCATGACTAGAGCCTAGGGAGATTACTGATGCCATAAACAAGAGTGTCAAATTGTGTACTTACTTCTCATGTGGGATCTGTCCTTAGTGTGTTGTCCAATGTGAAGTAATGCTATAACTAGTACTGAAACAGTATTTTACACTTTGTGTTTCTGTGTGGGTGCAAACTGATGAAATTTTTACTTAATATATACTAAATTGATCTTCTGTATATAAAGATAATTGAAAATGAATCTTGATGTGAATGGAATGGGAGAGCGAGTGGGAGATGGGAGGGGTGTGAGTGGGAGGGAAATTATAGGGGCGGAAGCCACTGTAATCCATTAACTGTACTTTGGAAATTTATATTTACTAAATGAAAAATAAAAAATTAAAAAAAATTTGGAGGAAAGGGAAATTCAGGTGAGAAGAATGTAGAGCTTGCATTTTGTTTTGAAACTAGTTGTCAACATGTACTTGGACATACATTCCAGTTAACATGTCAGGTAAAGAAAATGGAAATTAAGTTGTAATATGTACACAAGGTGATGATTCTTACAGAATTCCCAAGCCACATTTATCTGGATACCTAAAGAACTAGCCTTTCCAGGTAAGGGTATACTAGTGGTAAGCCCATCTCTTCTTCAGCCAAAGTAATTGCTGAGAAGTTGGAGTTGGCAAAAAAAAATTTTTTTTTCAAACACTTGTGTCTAGATACTGGACTCCCACATATTTTCAGTTGGGAATACCTAGCCTAAGTATCCAAGAATCCTCAACTCTTGAAGTTGAACAGAAGTAGGATTTAACTTTTGGCATAGTAACAAAAATCTATCGTAGGATAAATACTGTCATCCAAGAAATCAAGGCATCCTGAAACATTATTTTCAGGGTAATGACCAGTACCCATCAAAGAAAACCTGAATTACAACAACACACAGTAAAAACAGATTTGTAGATGTCAGACTGGAATTATTAGATGGAGATATAATACAATTAAAATTTTAAAAGCAAAGTATTTGTAGTAAGCAAAACTATAAACATGTAGAATATTTGAACAATTAGGATTTTTTTTGACAGGCAGAGTTAGACAGTGAGAGAGAGAGAGAAACAGAAAGAAAGGTCTTCCTTTTTCCATTGGTTCACCCCCCCAAGTGGCCGCTGCAAGCATGCTGTGCCAATCCAAAGCCAGGAGCCAGGTGCTTCCTCCTGGTCTCCCATGCGGGTGCAGGGCCCACTGACCTGGACCATCCTCCACTGCACTCCTGGGCCACAGCAGAGAGCTGAACTGGAAGAGGAGCAACTGGGCCAGAATCCGGCACCCCAGTGGGGACTAGAACTGGGGTGCCAGCGCCACACATGGAGGATTAGTCTAGTGAGCTGCAGCGCCAGCTGAACAATTAGGGTTTTTATTCAAAATTTATTTGAGAAGATGAGAGAAAGAGCTCCCAACCCAATTACATGAGCCATCATCACTGCATCCTAGGGTGTGCATTAGAAGGAAGCTGGAGTTAAAAGCTGGAGCAAAGAGGACTGGCATTTTCATGCAACAGCTTAAGTTACTGCCTGAAATTTGCATATTTCATATCAGTGCTGGTTTAAATCCAGGCTGCTTTCTTCAATCCATATCCCTGCTGATGCACCTGGGAAAGCAGTAGAAGACGTACTTTGTATTTGGGCTCCTGCCACCCTTATTGGAGACCTAGATAGAGTTCTGGGCTCCTGGTCTCAGCATGGAGCAAGCATCAGCCATTGGAATCATTTAGGGGAGTGAATATGGAAGGAAGATTCTGTTTCTCCCTTTCTCTTTGCCATTCTGCCCCCTGAATCCTGGCTTTGGATCCTTTCAGCTCCAGCTGTTGTGGTCATTTGGGCAATGAAATAGCAAATAGAAAAGTTTTCTCTCTGTCTCTCCTCTCACTGTAACGCTACCTCTCAAATAAATAAAATATTTTTTAAAAAAGAAATTACTCATAATCGTAAGAATGAGAGAAAAATGAAAATGCAGAACTCTAATTAGAGTATTTTAAATGAAATCCGTAATAACAAAAGTTTAAAATGCAAAGATACTTGTAACAGCATCTTGACACACAAGAAAACAAAAGAAGTAAAACTGGAAGATAAAAAAACTGATAACATAATGAGACAAAAATGGAGAGGCAGAAGATGATTTTTGTTTAATCTACCAAAAAAGAAAGAAATTCTATTCTAGAGTTCTTTACCCATGGAAAAATATCAAGAATTATATTTCAGGCACAAAAAAACTATCAGCAGAAGCATAAATGAATGAATAACATTACAAGTTTCAACTTAGCAGAAAGATATTACACATTTAAATTTGGTTAGCACTGAAATAAAATAGCCCCTGAACATATGAAGCAAGAAATAGATAGATTAAGGAAAAATAAGCAAGTCACTCATAAAATTAATAAGAGGACAAAAATCATACAGTCACTTCTGTCGCTCCCCCTCTTCGTGGAGGAGCAACACAGAACCCTGCCTAGGCTTCCTATCCTAGTCACGGCACCATTATGTCGCTCCCCCTCTTCGTGGAGGAGTGACACAGGACCCTGCGCTGTTCTTTTGTCTGCTCTGCCCTCCCTGGGTTTGCTGCTGGTTCTTCCCGGGTTGGCTACCGTCCCTTCCACCTCCGTGGAAGGGCGGTTCCCCCTAGCCACTTTCCCCACTTCCGCGGGGGAGCGACACACCACCGGCCGGCTCTCTCGGGGGCTGCTCAGATGTTCCTCAGGTGTTCCTGGTGCATGTTGTCTCTCTCCTCCTTTATAGTCCTCTTCCGCCAATCCCAACTCTGCTACCCACACGCTGAGTACGCTGCTCTCCTGCAATCAGGAGCAGGTCCTGCTGTTTATTGGTTGAACTGGAGGCAGCTGTGTAGAAGCTGTTTCCTCCTCTCCCAGCGCCATATTGTGGGAGAGCAGATGCATAGAATAAGTCTTAATTCCAGTAACTTAGTCTAGTCCGAGTTGCCCCCACAACTTCCATAAATGGGAAAGCATGGTAAATTCAATTCCTATTCAAAATTGAAAAAAGATCTTTAGTAACTGCAAAGGGAAAGGGTCTAAGATCTTTGAATAAAACCTAACCAAATATTTTATATTAAATATTAAAAACATCCTCCTATAGCCAGCAATAAGACAAGACTACTCATTATCATAACTTCTACATCACAATATAGAGACTTAGACAGGAAAACTACATGATTAGAAAGTAAAAACAGACAGTAAACCTAAAATCATTAGGATATGTCATGAAAGTATATGTAGCAAATTGAAAATAGCAAACTAAAATACTTTAAATAAGTTTAGCAGGGACACTGGATGTAAATTAATATAAAATCCGTTTTGTTTCTATATGTTTTCAGTATGAATTTTATAATTAAATCATTAAAATAATGGAGTAGAGATTTAATGGTGTGGTTAAAAACACTCATACACTATATCCAAGTGCCTGGGTTCAGGTTCCTGCTAACATGTGCCAAGGGAGGTAGTGGGATTTCTCAAGTATGTGGGTCCGTGTCACCCATGTGAGAGACCCAAAATAAGTTCCAGTCTTCTGAATTTGGCATGTCACAGGAAGTTTGGGAGTGAATCAACAGATAGAACATCTCTGTCTTTAAAACGTCTATTTAAAACAATAAATATTTTAAAATTATATTTAAGGTAGCACTGAATGTAAGACAGTCAATGTAGTTTCACAATACTTCTACAGTGTACTCATATGAACATATATAATCATTTAGAGAAAATAATGAGTAAAATAAGAATATGCCTTATGAATAAACCACATCTCAATATTTCAATATCAACAAAACACATTTGATAGGCTCAATAATTATCCAAGCAAAACATTGTAGATAAACCCCAATTTTCTACAAATTGAATGTGATACTAATTAAAATCAGATAAGCATTTTTTGGTAAAATATGACAAGTTGTTCCTACAGTTTACACAGAAAAACAAAGATCCAAAATAGCTATGATAATCAGGAAGCAGAAGAAAACTGAGATTATTGAACAATTGCATGTGATTTCAAATTGAAAGCTACTGCAGTTAATACAGAATGGTGGTCAGCGCCGCGGCTCAATAGGCTAATCCTCTGCCTTGCGGTGCTGGCACACCGGGTTCTAGTCCCGGTCGGGGCCCCAGATTCTGTCCTGGTTGCCCCTCTTCCAGGCCAGCTTTCTGCTATGGCCCGGGAGTGCACTGGAGGATGGCCCAAGTGCTTGGGCCCTGCACCCCATGGGAGATCAGGAGAAACACCTGGCTCCTGCCATCGGATCTGCACGGTGCGGCTGATTGGAGGGTGAACCAACGGCAAAGGAAGACCTTTCTCTCTGTCTCTCTCTCTCTCTCTCTCACTGTCCACTCTGCCTGTCAAAAAAAAAATACAGAATGGTTAATACAGAATGCTCTTGATACTAAAACAGACACGTGGGCTAAGAAATAAATAGTTCAGGGGCTGGCGCTGTGGGTGCAGTGGTTTAACGCCCTGGCCTGAAGCGCCAGCATCCCCATATGAGTGCTGGTTTGAGTCCTGGCTGCTACACTTCCAATCCAGCTCTCTGCTATGGCCTGGGAAAGCAGTAGAAGATGACCCAAGTCCTTATGAGCTCCTGGCTCCTGGCTTTGGATCAGCGCTGCTCCGGCTGTTGTAGCCAATTGGGGAGTGAACCATTGGATGGAAGACCTCTCTCCTTCTCTCTCTTTCTGCCTCTCCTCTCTCTGTGTAACTCTGACTTTCAAATAAATAAAAATAAATATTTTTAAAACAGAAGTAAGTAGTTCAGAAATAGAGCAAATGTATAGTCACTTCCTTTTTACACAGATGGCACTGCAGAGTACATAGTGAAATAAGGGTGTTCTTTTTATTAAATAGTGGTGTGTATATAGAAAATTCAACCGGATTTATACATGGAAAAATCAATATTGACTTCTATATTATACTATATTCAAAAAGCAATTTCAATGGATTTATTATCTAACTGCATAAGTTAAAGCAAGCAAGCCTCCCTACATACAATAACTAGTAACAAAATGTGTCTATCTAAATTAATGAAAATTGTTTGTATTTAAAATAACATCCCTCCATTTCATTAACCATATTCCAGGTGTTAAGTCTTAGTTAAGAAAATTTCCAATGTCAGAAAATTCTATAGGACAGCATTGTTCTAGAAGATAAATTAGAGAGTATTGCACAGAGGGAGGGCTATAACTTTTTTTAAAAATTATACAGTATACTAAGTTAAAAAAAAGTATTGTTAAGCTTAATTTCATTAAATTAGGAGTTTTTGTTAATTCAAAGACACTATTAAGAAGCAAGGAATATTTAAACTACTATGCAATCATCTCTAGTTTATATTTTTAAGTGAAAAAAATTAAAGTGGTATTAACATTTTAATAGTTATGCAAACTTTTGTATTATTACATTGAATGAAAAATAAAGCAAATATGAAAACAAAAATTAAACAGCAAATATATACCATTATAATTATGAAAATATAAGTATTTTAGGGAGGAAGCAACTGGAAAAATGCAGTGCTGCCGATAGGAGAGTTAATTGCTGAAACTGATTTGGAAAACTGTTGACGGTATCTGTTAAAGCTGAGCAACATACCTTGTGCTTAAGCAATTCCTAAAATGCCAATATGTGTGCACCAATTTAAAAAAATAAGAAAGTGCTCATGGCTAGTACATTGTAACTCACCTGAAGTAGGTTTATTACAAGCTCTACATCACAAGATCCATGCAGGAACATGAAACAGTTGAGTCCCTTACAGTCAGAAGGATCAGGCTTTGGAGGAGCCAGCTTCAAACCTGAGCCCTGGTGGCTCAGTCCTCCAACCTGGCCTAACTCAAGTGACTGCCTCCCCCACCTTGCTAGGGTGGTTGCTGATTGGCTACAGCATTTGTGATGTCATTTATGACCATTGGGTTTTCCAACTGTCGATCAGGTGCAATGGAGTGGGGGCACATTATGTAACCCTGGGAGATCTTCATGGAACAATCATATCCAGGCTCAGTTGCACAGAGCAGTCTGGGGAGGCACAGTGACTCTCTCTGTGAAGAGGAAGCCATGGAATGGTGAGTATGGGAGAATGAGTGTCCAGAGAGTGGGGAAGATGGAGCTAGTGGAACCTGTCAAGTTCCTTCTGTAGCTATTTTTTTTTAAAGTTCTTATGATAAAAACTAATTCTGCAAAGTGTATTCTGTGTTTTTCTTGAGGTAATCATGTGTTTTTCTTTATTATGCTAATCTTTATATTAACTGATTTACATATGGTGAGTTATCCTTGCATTTCTGGAAATCTGGTGTGAGCAACTTTTTTAATGTGCTCTTGAATTTGGTTTGCTCAGATTTTGTCCAGAATGTCCCATCTGTGTCTGTCAGGGATGCTGGCCTGTAGCTTTCTTCACTTATGAATGCCAGCACAGCAAGTGGGGGCTAAACTTGCTACCTGACAACATCAGCCCTATAGCTTGGCTTTTGAATCATAATAGCTGGGCTCATAAAATGAGCTTGGAAGTATTTTCTCCTCTTCATCTCTCAGAATTATAGAACTGTTCTAATTTCTTATTTATGTATTTTGTAGAATCCAGTAGTAAGTGTACAGGTTCTAAATTTACTTTAATTGGATGCATTTTATTATGTGTTTAATGTCTTTGCTGGTGAGAGTTCTGCTCATGTTTTCTACTCCTAACTCAGTTTTGTTAGATTGCAAAATCCTAGGGATTCATCCATTTCTTCTGGATTATCAAATTTGTCAGTGCATGTTCATTCATAGAATTCTCTTATGATCTTTTATATTCCTGTGCCATCAGGGGATTTTAAATTTATGTTTAATTTTTAATTTCAAACATATGAACTCTAGATATAGTACATTTCCTTTATCATTAACCTGGAAATTGGCATGAAGTTCATTTATGTTCATTTGTAAATTTAAAAACTTTTCATTATTGCATAGCTGAAATGGATTATTTGTCGCAAAAATTTACTACATATATAATATATATAGTCCTATATGTAATGTGTGTAAAGTATATATATGTGTGTATATATAGTAACTTTCTTACGGTTCTTGTCAAATAACTTTTTTACCTGCTATAGCTACAAAGAATTTCATATCCCCAAAGACAAAATTTTCTCCTCTGTAAACTCCCAGATGGTATATTAGTGATACAAATTCTAAGTATTTTTAATACAAATTGAAAACATCAAGGGTGAGAATTTCACCTTTAGTTAAAGTATTCATGTTCAAATTTGAACAACCTGTGTTCAATTTCTGATTCTGTTTCCTGACTCCAACTTCCTATCAATAAAGACCTGGGATATAAATATGTACGACTCCATATTAATAGTGCTTGCTTTTCTTATATTTACTTCTGTTTTGTAAACACCAAATATGTGAGCTGTCATCTTGTTGATTTAATTTTACATTTCTATGTAACATATGATGCATTCAAAAGAGTACAGTTGATATGTCGAGATATAAAACACAACAAATTAGCACTCTGAACCCATCACTTGAGATCGGCACTGTATTTGCTTCTGCCAACTGCTTGTTCTTTTATTATATATAATATGTATATATGTATAAATGTAAATATATATAATTCATGTATATATTTTTGTATGTAAATGTAAGTGTATAAATAATATATATCACATAAATATATATGCATATAAATATATGCAAACTTATATAAATGTATATAATATATAAATTAAAATATAAATTTAGTTATAAATGTATATTTCTACATATAAAATATATAGAAATGTATATAATATATATAAATTTCCCAATATTTCATTGGGAAAATTTTTAAGTGACATTTGATTTCCTGTTTATTTCTATTTTACTAGGCTGGCATGGAAAGGGATCTCAGTATTTATCCATTTCTCCCTTTATTGGCCCTTGCCAGGAGCAATGTATTTGTAAACAAAAGCTGCATTCCCACCTGAAAGCATAAAATGAAGCAAGAAAGGAATCTTTTCTGTAATGGAAACAAGTCTGGGAGACATCTGCTGGGAAAGAATGAAAAGCACAAGTGAGTTCCATCTCTTACTGAATCCAGTGGGTTTTGCCACGTGAACTGCTCAGTTTTCATGAACTTACAACGTCAGCAGCAAACAAATGAGAACATCAGCCACAACACACATTTATATTATATCAATTAATGTGAGACAGAAATTTCAAAATGTATTTTTTCAAAACAAGTTGCTATCAAAATTATACTTAAACATCTAAAAATGAAACTGTCTAAAATCGTGAATTATGTGTTTAAAATAAATATTCAGGTGAGTGTTTACAAATTGCATTTCAATTACTCTGGGCAAGTATAATAAATCCCTGAAATTCCATAGCACATAGTTTCAGAGTCAATGCAAAAGCAGAAAATTAAACAGTCATGTACACATCAGTGAATCCATTGTTTCAGTGTGGGTGCAAACTGTTGAAATATTTACTTAGTATACTAAATTGATCTTCTGTATATAAAGATAATTGAAAATGAATCTTGATGTGAATGGGATAGGAGAGGGAGTGGGAGATGGGATGGTTATGGGTGGGAGGGAGGTTATGGGGGGAAAAAGCCACTATAATCCAAAAGTTGTATTTGGAAATTTATATTTATTAAACGAAAGTTTAAAAAAAGTAACAAAAATTATACATATTTACAGTAAACAAAAAAAGGGAAATGGAGCCACTTGCTGAGAGGCAAGCAGTGGGAGCCGGCCAGGAGTGGAGCAGGGAGGCATCAGAACCCTGTCTTGTAGCACAGACTTCGGCACCTGGGGGAATCTGTAGGCAGAGCCTGGCAAGATGCGGCATCCCGCAGTCACAGGGACCTGCTGGGAGGCCCAGGTACCTCAGCCAGCCCTGAGAGTTGTTTAATCTAATCTCAGAGCCTGGTCCCGGCTGCTGACCTTGGTCCCCTCAGCTCCAGCCTCTGAGGTGGCTGGCCCACAGGGTAGCTGATGGTCCAGAGCACTTCCTGTGTTCCCCAGGCCAAACCACCTCCCAAAGCCAATGCACCACTGAAGCCCCACACTGCATCAGGCTTCACTTTGATACGGCCAAGTGGATAGGGCATCCGTGCACCCAGCACTGCCCGGAAGGCAAAAATCTCACAGAGCCACTTTGTAGATCCACCTCCTCTAATCATGGCTTTGCTGCCAAGACCTACAGGCAGTGGCCGGAAACCACAGACCCAACCAGAGACACAAATGCACTCTGACTCAAGCTCTGGAGCCCTGTCGAGGGCGAGGAGAGGAACCTCTGAGTGCTGCTGGCCACACTGCCCAAGCTGCCCAGGCTACAGTGGAACTGGGCAGCCACTGGGTGTCATGACTTCGGGAGGGGTGGAGAAAAAAGTAGCGCTGCTGCACCCTGTTGGTCATGCACTGGACATGGCCACGGGACAGCTGTACGAGTTACTGTTCGCAGACCTCAGAGATATGTGAACAGAATTCTAGAACTGGAGCTCTGGGCCCCTCTTCCCAGGCTGATGCTGGTGGTGAATGCACCAGGCTCTGGAGGCCGAGCGATGCCAGCCTGAGTGCAGCGCCACCAGCAGTGGGGCTTCTGGGTGTCCTTCCCTGCATCAGCCAAGGACTCAAGGAGAAAGCATTCACAGTCTGCATGCTGTCCTCTGTTTTCCTTTTCCCCACCCCAAGCGGTGGTGCTGGCTGCTCTCTTCACTTCCCAAGCTGGGGATCACCCTGGTGTGGGGGCTCCTCACCACCCAGGGTGTAATGTGGCTCATGATCATCAACATATCACTGAATGTTTTTCTGATGGAAAAGCTGCAGGAGCCCAAGGAGGAGCAGACAGGTTGCTACTGTCTGGAAGAAACCCTGCCAAAGCACCCCAGGGAGAAAGCTGGAGGAGCACTTGGAGTGAAGAGTAAGGAATGGGGTGCAGGGGCTGCACTCTTCATGACAGTAAACTGAGAGATCCCCACACCTGGCCTCACATGCAGTGTCCCTTCCTGAGCCTCAGGCCCCACACGGGAGAGGCCAAGACCAGTCAGGATCCAGGCTCTTGGTGAGCCCCTGAGAGTGTCATGGGGATCTGACCTCTGACCCCGCTATACTTTGAAGGAGACCACAAAGGGAGGGGCCTGTGGTTCCCAGAATGCCTGCAATCTGTGACATCCTCTGTCCAGGAAGCTGCACCCACCCCTCTTTGGGAACTTTGACCTAATACCAATCTAGTATGGCTGTTGATAGAAGTAAAGAATGTTTCCTTTCTTCCTAGTATAGGGTCCAATTTGATTAAATCAATGCCATTTAATTACTATGGTGTTTAGTCTTAGATACTTAGAATTTTTGATTGATTACACAAGAATTGGATATATATGTCTTTTTGTAACTCTTTTTTTGCTAACAGAAAGGTTGTTCACTATGAATTGTTTTTTTAAAAGTATATAAACATATGACCTTGGGAACATTTTTTGAGGCACAAAATCCTTGACATGACACCAGAAGTACATGAGAGGCATTTAACACACACAGGTGCTTTCTGGCATGTCACCTGACAACTTGTAAGATTTTCTTGGTAATACCCTAGCAACATGCATATTCATGATTCAGGAAAATCTGATGAGCTTGCAAGCAATGAAAATAATAGGTAATCCTGGTAGGAAGGAAAGCTGAAGTTCTTTCCTTCTTTCCTTGAAAGCCCTAAGAAAGGGTGCCTTCTTCCCCATGAGAGGTGAAAGGGCTAAATCTCAAAACTAGGTGGGAGGAGATCTGTAAATTTAGGGACCTCCTGCCAGCCTTCATGCTATTAAACATGGTTTATCCCCTCTGAAACTCATGGGCACGGTTAATCCGGTGATGGGAAATTCAGCAGTGAGAACAGGTGGGGCCCTCCAGGAAGTGATCAGGGTAAACCCATTCATGTGTTCATGGATTAATGGCTTATCCCTAGGGGCCGCTACATAGACCACTTTGGATTGGCCCCCTCTGCACCCTTCTGTCTGTCCACTGGTATCTGTGCCACCCCAGGCCTCTGCCAACAAGAAGACCACCACCAAACGCTGCCCCTCGACTTTGCACCGATAATACCACTTCCTTCTCACGCACGGAGCCTGTGCTGTCGTGCGATTAGCAACAAGAAAACTGACCCAGACCCGTCCACCAAGAGGACCACTTGAGATCTGCCGCCTCACTCAAGGAAATCGGGTCTTATGGGAATTCCGTTCAAGGTCTCCCTGAGAGCTCTGCCATCCTCACCACACAGAGATTGGGAAGCTGACGCTGCCCCAGGGTTCAAAGTCGCTGCAGGCAGGAACTCACACCACCCTGCGGTCCCCAGGGCGGGCCCACCGCACACCAGGGTCCTAGCGTCCTCCTCAGGGCTCCTGCGGTGCGGGAAACACAGACAGCAGCACCAGCTGAGCCGCCGCCAGGAGCCCCCTCAGGAGGAGAACCAGGAAGCCAAATACTGCAGCACCAGAAAGCAAAACCCAGCGCCCTGCTGCAGTACTTCCCTGATTGGACTGTTTGTTCAGACCCACCCTGAGCACACACGTCAAAGAAGCCGCATCCAGTCAGAGTCGCCCTTAGCAGGGGGGCAGTCCCTTGAGGTGGTGATGGATGGAGGGAGTGCCAGGCGAGGCTGGGCCTCTGGTCTGAAGCCGCCTCGTCTTTTGCAGCTTCACCTTCCTAACTGCAGGGGCCACTGTCGCCTCCCTGATGATCCCATCTCCTGGGATCTCTCTTCCTTCTCCATGATCCTGTTTGAACCTTGAAACGTGCTATCTTGCAATACTCTTCACGTGAGTTACGATTTACTGAATATTTACTGGGTTCTGGGTCTTGTCTTTGTATTCTTGGCTTATGCTCCTGTTAGATCGTTTGTTGAACATCATTTGAAGAATATTTGAAGATATTACATAAATCAATCTTTGTCTTGAACCTGAGTTCGAGGCTCAGTCTTGAGAAATGACTCCCTCTGAGCCTGCTGGAATTAATAAACTATTTTCGATACTCCATTGTCTCTGGTGCCTGTCAGAATGGAGTTTTCACACCCCAAGTTATGGTAACAGTGCCACCTGCCTTGATGACATAAACCACTTCTCCTGCCTTTCCCTGAGGTCTCTGCTGGATGCTTTTGAAGCATCAATCAGGATGACTGTCAGCCACTCATGCCTGTCGGGGGTTTGTTTTGGGGGCCAAGTGTGTGACTTTGTCTCTGCCCCACTGCCTATTGTAACAAGAGTTGTGAGCTTGCCTTGCATTCCCAAACCCCCTCACCACAGTAGACACATCTCTCGGGCTCACCTCAGCTGTGGTGGCACCTGTCATAAGGCCAGCCCCCCACAGCGCAGAGGCTGGTCTAGCACAGATCTCATTACAGAGGTAGTGTGAAGGCAAGAGGCTGGACCAGGGGCATCTGGTCTGGTAGCCTTTGTGGTGTTTGGGGACTTCATTCCTACCCTGGTCCTGATCACAGTGTAGCATCTATGACCACAGTATCTGTCTTCTGGATCCTCTTGCCATCCTGGCCCACATTATGCCAGCTTTTCATGATCAGCAGTGCCACATTAGCAGCTTCCAGCAGTGCCCCCCTGCCACCTGATCACCCCATGACTCTAGAAACATCATAGCACTTTAATGGATGAGCTTTCTGACCCCCTTCCTCACCTCCTTCACCCCTCAGGCTGGGGCTGGAGGACCTTTCTTGCCACCCCTCAGCTCTGGCACACATACTAAGGGTACTTCAGCCACACACCAAAAATATTATTTTTAGCACACAGAATGTAAGATGGAAATTTTATCAAAATTGAAAATGCAACTGGGCTCCTATGCCAGAAAACCTACCTAGAGTTCCAGGTGCTTAAGGACCAGAGCAGAGACCTGGTTCTGGTTAAGCCTCCTCCTCCTCCATCTATAGAGTTTCCTATTCTGGACCTCCACATGAATTGAATACTATAATATGGACTTTTGTGACTGTCTTTTCCCTTGTAGGATGTATGTATCAGTACTCCATGCCTTTGTGTGTCTGAAGTAAAAAATAAGTAACATAAAATTTACCATTTTAATCACTTGTGTGTGTCTAAAGCTCTATGGCAGTGAGTACATTCACATTGTTGTGATTCCATCTTCACTACCATCTCCAGTATTTTTTCATCTTCCCACCGCAAACTTTGTACCCATTATGTGGCATTCTATTTTAGGGAAAGAGAAAAACTGTATGAAAAGAATTTCTGAAAATTGAATATCTGGGTACTGATTTTGATTAAATTATCCTTGCTGTGATTCCCTGGAAAAGTGTACTTACATCCCAGGGTGCTGACATGGATGACTCTCCAACACCTTCTCTAATCTCCTATAACTTCTTCTCCTTCTCACTCTTTATTGATGACATTGCTTCTCAATAAGCAGAATAAATAAGGACACCCACAACCACTCCTACAAATTAATAGCAGCAGTGGGTACTCTGCCTGCCCTTCTATTAAATATGAACTGTCTGTCCCCTCATTGCCATTTCCTTGACGTGGATCTAGATCTACTCAAGGACAGTGGACCTACCAGCCATTTACATATTTAACTGAAATTTATGCCTCTCTCTTAAATCATCAGCAGCAGCTTATACATCAGGCTACATTATTTGATAAATCAAAGCAAAACCTGAACACCTTTTTCCATTCAGCTACTGCCCCAATTCTCTATTTCTTTGTACATAAAAAACTTACCAAAGAATTACCTGCAGTTTCTGTCTCCACTTTCTCTTCTCTCAGTCCCTCTGAACACACTCTAATAAGGCTTTTGATCACATACTATGCTGAACTGCTCTTTTCAAGGTCACTAATAACCTTCAAGAAGTTAAACTAAATGAATGAAATTAAATGGTAATGTTTTAGACCTTATTTCACCTATCATTCACAGTTATTTATTACTGTACAACATTTTCCCCAAATTTAATAGCTTAAATGCAAGAAACATGCCATCTTCTCTGGGTGAGAAATCCAGAAATGTTGACATACATAGTTGTGTACCTGGTTTCCACAAGCAGCTGTATCAGGCTGTTGGCTGGGCTGCAGTCATCTGAAGGTATGTCTGAGGCTGGCAGATTCACATCCAATACACTCACTCGCGTGCCTAGAAACACAATGCTAGTTGTTAGCAGTAGGCCTGTTATGCATCATGTGGATTTCTCTATGAGGGCTCTCTGAGTGCTCCCAAAGTCAGGATGCTGGCTTATTCCCAAGAACTTATTTAAAAGAGAGCAAGGGAGAAATTTAAATGTCTTTTAGGATCTGGCCTCATAAGTCCCACTCCATTATTTATGGAATAGCTGCTGGATTACGTAGGTGAGTCCTAGTCAGTGTGGGAAATGATTGCACTGGGGCAGGAGCACCAGGAAATGAGTCATTGGGAGCCATCCCAGAAACTGACACAGTGGTATGACTCCATTGAGTGTTCCCTTCCTCTCTTTCCTCTGTCAGTCCCGTTTCTGTTTTTGTTCTTGTTCCTATTTCAGTTCTTCTATGTCCCAATATTATTTTTAAAAAGGTTTATTTTACTTAGTTGCAAAGCAGAGTTACAGTAGAGAAGGAAGGATAAAGGAAGCAAAATAAATAAATATATGTGCATATATATACATATATATATAATATATATATATATATATATATATGAGAGAGAGAGAATATGCCATCCACTGGTTCAGTCCTTAAGTGGCCTCCACCATGGGCTTGGCAAGGCCAAAGCCAGGAGCCTAGGATTCCATCCAGGTCTACCATGTGGGTGGCAGGGGCCCAATTACTTGGGTCATCCTCTGATGTTTTTCTAGATGCATTTGCAGGGAGCTGAATCAGAAATGGAGCAGCCAAGACTGGAACTGGTACTTATATGGAATGCTGGCCTTGTGGGCAGTGACTTAACATGCTGTGCCACAACATATTATTGATATATTTATATAATTGTAGTTTTTGACATTCAGTGAAAGGAAAGGCCATCACAAAAAAAATCTTAAAATATTAAGAAAATTAATTAGCCAATAGGCAATTTCAAGAAATTAAAACAGAATCATCTTTATAGAGTTCATAGAACTTACAAAGATGCTAGGAGAGCTTTATGAAATTGTTAGGGGTGAAAATTTGACTACAGACACCAAAATCCACTATATTTTGAAAAACAGTTTCCCAGAACACAAATATAACATAAAATTTAAAAATATATCAACAGAGCAGGCGCTGTGGTGCAGCAGGTTAACGCCCTGGCCTGGAGCACTGGCATCCCATATGGGCACAGGTTCAAGACCCGGCTGCTCCACTTCTGATCCAGCTCTCTGTTATGGCCTGGGGAAGCAGTAGAAGATGGCCCGAATGCTTGGGGGCCCTGCACTCATGTGGGAGACTCAAAAGAAGCTCCTGGCTCCTGGCTTCAGATCAGTGCAGCTCCAGCCATTGCAGCCGATTAGGGAGTGAACCATCAGATTGAAGACCTCTCTCTGCCTCTCCTCTCTGTGTAACTCTGACTTTCATACAAATAAATGAATCTTTAAAAAAAAAAACAACTCTATGAACTAAACAAGCAGAGCCAATCTTTGAAGAATTTGAAAATGACTTCACAAGAAAAATTTCAGGTGCAGACTTATGGTATATTCCAAACTTAAAAGGAAAGAAAAACATTTGTTTTCCACACTTTCCCCAAGAGAAAATAAGTAGAATATTTTTAAATTTCTCTTGGAAAACCACTATTACACAGATGATGCAACTCGGAATATGCTATAGATTAAAGTGAAATTAAAGAGCTTCTGGTTCATAAAGATATGCAAATATTCCAACAAAATATTATATCAGTCTGGGCCCCTTGCTGTGGCATAGTGGGTAAAGTCATTGCCTGCAGTGTCTGCATCTCCTATGGGCACAGGTTCACGTCCCAGCTGCTTCACTTCCAATCCAGCTCTCTGCTATGGTCTGGAAAAGCAGTGGAAGATGGCCAAAGCCCTTGGGCCCCTGCACCTGTGTGGGAGACCTGGAAGAAGATTCAGGCTCCAGGCTTTGGATCAGCCCAGCTCCAGCCATTGCAGCCATTTGGGGAGTAAACCAGCAGATGAAGACCTGTCTCTCTCTCTTTTTCTCTGCCTCTCTGTAACTCTGCCTATCAGATAAATAAATAAATCTTTAAAAATATTATATAAACCACATATGAAAAATGATAAATGAAAAGAGAGATACACTAAAAAGTGCAAGCGTATTTAGCATTCTCAAAAAAAAAAAAAAAGATGTAAATCATCCAGGTAGGTGAACAATGCAAGGGATTACATGATCATTTAGACAAAATGTTTAAAAAGCATTTAATAAAATTCAGCATCCAGCCATAAAAATCAACTGTTAGCAAAATATTAAAAAATAATTATTTGCTTAACCAGATCAAGATTATCTAAAATTAGCATACATTAAATTACTTAAGGAGGACTGAGAGATGTTTCCTTGGAAGCCCACCCAGACAAGGCTGCCTCCTCTCATAACATTGTACTAGATCTATAGTCAGGGAAACAAAGACATGTAAGATAAAATAATCACATTTTTTGCAATACAATTGTCAATATATGTGAATGGCATTACATACAAAGATAATCCAATCTAATCCCCAAATGAATGCAACTAATAATTAGCTATAGCAACACTTCTGGGCAGTAGATCCACATGTAAAACAAATTGGATTACTAAGTACCAGCAAGATACAAAAAGAAAATATTAGTGGACAAAAGACAAACTAGGAAACATATTTACAAAACAGAAATGAATCAAAAAGATTAAATTATCTAATTAAATTATCTAATATCTTTACACACTCTTCAAATCAATATATAAAACGTAAATGACGGAACAGAAAAATGCCCAACAATGTGAAGACAAGGGCCCAGGAGTCAACAGTCAGCAGATGGTGACTCACCTGAAGCAGGTCATTGCAAACTCCAGCTCACGGGATCCCTGTGCGAGCAGAGGTGAAGGCCTGGGCTGCAGGGGAGGAGGCGGCAGCTTCAGACCAGAGCCCAGGCTTCTCTCCTCATAACCCCCACACTGCGCCACCCCAAGTCACCGCCCTCCTCTGATTGGCTACATCTTTGTGACATCGAATGCTCCCTCCAGCTTTGCAAATAATCCAATCAGGTGTGCAGGCACTGTTATATCTTAATGTTAGCCATTGCAAAGCACACTGGACACCGGAGTAAGGGAAAGGGTTTACTGGGGAACACCCTACAAACCGGAGTGAAGGGGTGGCGAAGGAAAAGAGCAAAAGTACAAGAGAGAGAGCCAGAAGAGAGGAACTAGCGAGGACAGAAGATAGAGCAGAGAGCAAAAGGGAAGAACCAAGAGCCAAGAGACCAGAGGAGGAGGCTGGAGAGAGGAACCCAGAGAGAGCAGGAGAGGAGGGCCAAGAGAGCACGTGTGCAGGAACAGGCCCTTTTAAAACTTTGCCTGAGGGCGGGCAGAGAAGCAGGAGCAGCCAACCCCATTAGGATGGGGGTGGAGCCTGGCTCAGGTAGCTGGGCCATGTTGCCACCTGGCCACAGCAGCACCAGTTTCCTAACAGGCGCAGTATCACGTAAACATGTGGGCTCTTCGCATCACAGTGATAGTCTGGCTCTGATGTTGAGAGGGCCAGGGTGGTTCAGCCTCTGCCCATCTGTGAAAAGGAAGCCAGGTGCCTCAGAAGCTTGGTGTCCCGAGAAGGGGGAGGTGCAGCTGGTGGACCTGCTGGAACTGGCTGCAGGGGGACCTGCACTTCCCTCGGTCAGCTCTGGAATCTGTGGCCATGGCCTTGGGCAAAGTACAGTGAGTGGCAAGTTTGATGATCCTCCCCTTTACTTCCAGGCCAGGGGAGGCCAGCAGGGTGACAATGCTTTGGTGATGTTTCCAGGTCTCTTGCTGAAGTTTTCTATGCTAAGAATGCAATTTTTTCTTCTCAATCAGCATGGTATGTTAAAGTGAATCTGTTGGGCCACTGTTGTAGTGCAGTAGAGTAAGCCATGGCTTGGGAGCCTGCATCCAGTATTGGATGGCCACTTTGAGGCCAGCTCCTCTACCTGTAATCCAGCTACCTGCTAATATTGACTTTTAGGATATCAATACAATTCATTTAAACTCATGTTTTTTAAGTACACAATGAGTTGGTAAGTTTTTTGGTAGAGTTTGGAAAATTGGTATTCTTTAAATGCTTGATAGAATTCACAAAGGAAACCATCTGGGTCAGGACTTTGTGGTAATGTTTTACATTACTGATTAAATTTCTTATTATTATTGTTTTATTTTTGACTGCTTTAGGCTAATATTTTTAGTTTCTTTTAGAGAGTGTGATAATTTGTACTTTTTTAACAATCTATGTATTTCAACTAAATTGTTGAATATTTTGGCATATATTGATTCACAGTATTCCTTTATACTCTTTTGAATTTCTGTAAAATTATTGGCAATATGCCCTTCTTCATTTCTTAATTTGTGAACTGTATCTTTTCTATTTTGGTCTTGATCTAAGAAAATCATCCCATCTCATTGACCTCTGCAACAAACCAATTTTTGTTTCACTACTTTTCTCTTTTGCTTAATGCCCCATACTTTAAAGAAATCTTTGGCAATTTAACTATTTCTGTGTGGACATCAATATCATATAACTGACTGGAAAAGGCAATGAAGGTACAGAAGAATAAAATTCAAGTCCTTGAAGGGCTGAATTAAAGAAGAAATGACCAGATTCTTCTACTCACGAAAAGGTGGAACTCCTATCAGTGGAGTATACAAGGCACAGAGAAACAAACATGAGCACGATTGCCCCCTATTCTGTAACACACGCTCTAGACTCTGACAGATTTGGGCCCAAATGCTAACCTAGATACTCTGCTACCTGTATGTATATAGTTATATTTTACACATATTTCTTTTGATTTCCCTAAAAGCAATGATAAACTTTTTTACATAAATCAGATAAAAAATAGAGATGAACAAACCATCATCATGCAGACATCCATGAAAAGACTAAAGTTATGAGAGGGAGGCATTTGGTGCATTTGGGATACCTGTGGTCCATATTTAGATGTGTGGGTTCATGATAAAGCTTTGCTTCCAATTCCATCTTCCTGCTAATGTGCACCATAGGAAGCACCAGGTAGTGACTCAAATAATCTGGTTCTTGCCACTCCCATAGGAGACCTAGATTAGGTTCCCAGCATCTAGCTCTGGACTGGTGCACCCACAGGTCTTTCAGGCACTTGGGTAATGAACCTGTGGATGTGAAACCTATGTCTGTCAGTTAGGTTATCTGTCTTGCCGTCTCTCTGATAGTAAAATAAGTGAATGAAATAAAGTTAATAGTGCCCAGTGCTGTGATGCAGTGGGTTAACACCCTTGCCTGAAGCACTGGCATCCCATATGGGCGCCAGTTCATGCCCTGGCTGCTCCACTTCTGATCCAGCTCTCTGCTATGGCCTGGGAAAGCAGTAGAAGATGGCCCAAATTCTTGGGCCCCTGCACCCGTGTGGGAGACCTGGAAGAACTCCTGGCTCCTTGCTTCATATTGGCTCAGCTACAGCTGTTGTGGCCAATTGAGGAGTGAAACATTGGATGGAAGACTTTCTCTCTCTGCCTCTCCTCTCTGTGTAACTCTAACTTTTAAATAAATGAATAAATCTTTTAAAAAATTAATTACTTATCACTGCAAGGAATGCAGAGTTTGGAATTTGAGTTTAGCTTATTGATGGCATTATTAAACAAAATTTATTTGAGAAATATAATAGTACTCATAATTACTATCACATAATTCATTACATCCAGGAAGAAATTCAGAATCAACATCCATGTGAAGAAAGAAAAATGTGATTCATAATCAAAAGAAAAGAGAATCACTAGAAAGAAACTTAAGTTAACCCAGATTTTGAAAGCAAAATAAAAGATGTTTATGCTATCCTTGAATATCTTCTGGTACATAAAGATTGGCATAAAAATAATACGAAGGATGATATACCAAAATTATCTGTAGAAAAATCAACTGGAAAAACAATGGAAATTTTAGAGCTGTATGATACTGTAAAAAAAAATGCATGTGGACTAAACTACCGGTTACAAAAGACAAAATAATAACCCATATTTTAGCTTTCAAAATGCTATTTTTAATTTATTTTATTTATTTTAAAGACTGAGTTACAGAGTGAGGTAGAGCCAGAAAGAGAGAAAGAGAGAGGTATTCCATTTGCTGGTTCACTCCCCAGATGATCGCAATGGCCAGAGCTGAGCTGATGCAAAGCCAAGAGCCTGGAGCTTCTTCCAGGTCTCCCACATGGGTGCAGGGGCCCAAGGACTTGGGCTGTCTTCTACTGCTTGCCCAGGCCATAGCAGAAAGATGGATTGAAAGTGGAACAGCCGGGACTCGAACCGGCACCCATATGGGATGCTGGCACTGCGGGCCACAGCTTTAACCTGCCGCACCACAGCACTGGCCCCAGCAATGCTATGGTTTTAACATACCCCATGCAATCATGTGTTGCAAAAATAGCCCTTAATGGAACAGTTTCTGTCCTTAGGAATGGATTAATACCATTGTTGAAAGGGCTTGAGGCAATGAGTTTCATTTTTCTCTCTCTCTCTCTCTCATCATATAATTTTTTTTTTTTTGGACAGGCAGAGTGGACAGTGAGAGAGAGACAGAGAGAAAGGTTTTCCTTTGCCGTTGGTTCACTCTCCAATGGCCACCGCGGCCGGCAGACTGCGGCCGGCGCACAGTGCTGATCCGAAGGCAGGAGCCAGGTGCTTCTCCTGGTCTCCCATGGGGTGCAGGGCCCAAGCACTTGGGCCATCCTCCGCTGCACTCCTAGGCCACAGCAGCGAGCTGGCCTGGAAGAGGGGCAACCAGGACAGAATCCGGCACCCCGACCAGGACTAGAACCCGGTGTGTCCCGCCGCGGAGGATTAGCCTATTGAGCCACGGCGCCAGCCTCATCATATAATTTTTAAAATATTTTATTTAATAGAAAGGTAGAGTTAGAGAGAGAGAGAGAGAGAGAGAGAGAGGGAGAGAGTCTTCCATCTGGTGGTTCACTCCCCAAATGGCCTCAATGTCTGGAGCCGGGATCATCAGAAGCCAGGAGCTTCTTCCAGGGCACCCACGTGCGTGCAGGGACACAAGCACTTGTGCCATCTTCCACTGATTTACCAGGCCATAGAACAGAGCTGGATCAGAAGAGGAGCAGCTGGGACTCGCCCTAACATCCATAAGGGATGTCAGCACTGCAGGTGGAGGATTAACCTACTGTGCCACAACACCAGCCCCTCATCTTGCAATTTTGTCTGCAATGCTATGATGTGGTGAGATGACCTACTCTAGATGCAGCCTCTTGACTTCATATTTCCTGGGTGCCAGATTATAGGAAACAAATTTCTTTTCTTTTTAAACTACTAATTCTGTGGTATTTTTATGCAACCCAAAACATACTAAGAAAACAAATCAATAGTTGTTATCTAGTCTTTATAAAAGAAAAATGGGCAGAGGTCCAAAAACACATGGAGTGATTTACAAAGCAATCTAATATTCAAAGGCATTTTGAAAGTTTGTGGCGAGTGGAATTAATACATAATTACATTTTAGGGTGAAAAATGGTGAAAGCTGTGAATATAATATCCATTTTCTTTAATATTTTAAAGCCCTTTATATGCATAGATTTGAAAAAATGCATGAAAATAAGCTTCTTTAATTTCTAATTTCTGTAAGTTTTCAAAGTATCCTCAATACATGAAACTAGAGTTTCAGAAGGAAAAAAAAAACACAAAAAATGTATGTTTGAATAAATTACTAAGAACTTCCCAAATTTTGTGTAAGAACCCAGTATATAGATTTTAAATGCTCAATGACCCCCTAATCAGCATGGCTACAAAAAACTAGATGAGGCATCAAAAATTCAGAAATCTCAAAAACAAATGCATCTTTTTGTAAATTAAAAATAATTTTATATAAAGAGTGAATCTTTCACATTTTTATTTTTTACTCAAAGATGAGGGAGGGGGAGAGAGAGAGAGAGAGAGAGAGAGAGATTATCTTTCATCTAATGGCTTAAGCTCCAAATGCCTACAACAGCCGGAGCTGAACAGGTGGAAGCAAGGAGCCTCTTGAGGTTCCACTTCTGTGGCAAGAACCCAAGTACCCAAGCCATGGCATGCTGCCTTCAAGGCTGTGTACAAGAGCAGAAAGCTAGAGTCAAAATCAGGGTCAGGATCCAAACTCAAATACTCCAACATGGGATGTGGGTCTCCCGAGCATGCCAAATGCCCACCATGAGAAAGAGATATTGAAAACAGTAAGAAAAACAACCATACATGGCTTATTCAGGTACAATCATACATGAATGATTGCTGACTTCTCAGATACAATGTAAGGGCATCTTCAAGCGGTAGAAAGAATCTACCCTGCAGTATATGACTCCATATTCAATGGAACTATCCTCAAATATGAGATAAACATAAAACATTTCTCTGACAATTATCAGAACAATTGCACTATACCAGGAAGTTATCCCATTTGAAAGAAATACTACAAGATATTTGGATGTACAGACAAAAATTGGGATCATGAAGATCATAAATATGTGTATGGTTAGATAAAAGGAAATATATATTTGCTTATTAGTTCCTTTTAAAGTAGTATTTATTGAAAGGCAGAGTTAAAGAGAGGGATATACAAAGAGATGAGACCTTATATCCACTGGTTTACTTTGGGCCAGACCAAAATCAGGAGCCAGAACCTTCATCTGGGTCTTCCTTGTGAGGGACAGGGGCCCAGGTATTTGGGCCATCTTCTACTGCTTTCCCAGATGCATGAGCAGGGAGCTGGAATGCAAATGGAGTAGGCTGAACTTGAACTTGTACCCATGTGGGAGATTTAGAGGAAGCTCCCGGCTTCTGACATTGGATCAGTGTAGCTCAGGCCATTTTAGCCACTTAGGGAGTAAACCTGCACATGGAAGACCTCTCTCTCTCTCTCTCTCTCTCTCGTTCTCTCTCTATCTCTCCTCTCTCTCTCTCCTCTCTCTCTCTCTACCTCTGCCTCTGTTATTCTGCCTTTCAAATAAATAAATAAATCTTTACAAAAAAAAAAAAAAACAACTAGTGATGCCTTGCCACACCCAGCAAATTGGTTCCCCAAATTATATTTGAAATAGCAACATAGTAAGGATGCATTAGTGACTAAAACTAATTAAATTCAATCAGTTGTAGTTATCACTCACATTTGATCTTAGCCAAAAGGCCAAGAAGTGATCCATGAATCACTTACATTGTCACTAATGTGCTTTGGAGACTTTGCAGATACAAGTTGATATGTGTACAATCATACTTTTAAACTTTAATTAATTAAATTATTTGATTAGAATGATCTAATAAATTACTAAAATTAAATAAAATTTTATTTTAAATTAACTAAATTTAAATGACAGTTATCACCTGTTAATTCAATAGCTAAAACTAGTGCAAGTGTTGGAAAAATATAAGGTGTCATGAAAAGCTGTCAAGGAACTGAAAAATCCACAATCATATCCATGAAATTAATTTAGCAGATAATGATAAAAAGATCAAAAAAGCCTCCACCAATTTTTTTCTACAAGAATAGATTTGTGATTTATGGGATGGTATTTTCCTATGTGTCACATTTTAAGAATTAATTTTGACTAACATTTTATTTTTTAATTTATTTATTTGAGAAGTACAGTTACAGACAGTGAGAGGGAGAGACAGAAAGATCTTCCTTCTGTTGGTTCACTCTCCAGATGGCCGTAACAGCTGGAGCTGCACCTATCCAAAGCCAGGAGCCAGGTGCTTCTTCCTGGTCTCCCATGTGGTTGCCAGGGCCCAAGCACTTGGGCCATCCTCTATTGCTTTCCCAGGCCATAGCAGAGAGCTAGACTGGAAGAGGGGCAGCTGGGACTAGAACCTCTTATATGGGATGCCAGTGCCATGGGTGGAGGATTAACCTACTGCACCACACAGCTGGCCCTGGTGAACATTAGTTTAAAATGTGTAAGACATTTAGGAAAGCATGTCTCATGCTGAATGGTCTGAATTATGAGAGGTATAAATTTTTATTTTACTTTTAGTCCTCATTCTTCATTGCTTATCTTTAGTAAATGTGAACATCCAAAAGCATAATCCTCTTAGGTGATTAATAATTTTTCTATTTTTCATCAGTTTTATTTTTAAAGTTTTTTTATTCATTTGAAAGACAGAGTTACCGAGAGAGGTAGAGACAGAGAGGTTGGTCTTCCATCTGCTGGTTCACTCCCCAGATGGCCAAAATGGCCAGAGCTGTGCTGATCCGAAGCCAGGTGCCAGGAGCTTCTTTTGGGTCTCCCACCTGGGTACAGCAGCCCAAGGACCGGGACCATCTTCCACTGCTTCCCCAGGCCATAGCAGAGAGCTGGATTGGGAGTGGAGGAGACAGTTCTCGAACCGGAGCCCATATGGGGTGCTGGTGCTTCAGGCCAGGGTGTTAACCTGCTGCACCACAGTGCCAGCCCCATAGTTTTTTGTTTGTTTGTTTGTTTGTTTGTTTGTTTTTAGAGAAAGCATGTAGGTTTTTTAAAAAAGGTTTTATTTATTTATTTCAGAGGTAGAGTTTCAGACAGAGAGAGGGAGAGTAGATAGAATGGTCTGCCATCTGCTGGTTCACTTTCCAGATAGCCACAAAGGCAGGAGCCAGGCTAATCCAAAGCCAGGATTTCTTCTGTGTCTCCCATGTGTGTGCAGGGGTCCAAGCACTTGGGCCATCTTCCACTGCTTTCCCAGGCCATAAGCCAAGAGCTGAATCAGAAGAGGAGCAGTTGGGACGCTAACCAGCATCCATAGGGGATGCTAATGCCACAGGCAGAGACTTGGCCCACTAAACCACAACGCAGGCCCCCTCATCAATTTTAATGAATATTCCATAATATGGATTGTGTTAATTTTATCTGTACACAATCACCAGGTATTTCCATTCTGGTTTGTGTAAATGTAAACAAATGTTTGTGTGACTGTGTGTGTTCCCAGATTATACAGTGATAATGAAAATATTACCATGAGGAACCCTTGCTCTCATTTCAAACACTAAGTCCCACAGAGCTGGTTGCCTATGCAGCAGAGCCCTGGGTCCCTTACTAATGTGGTGGACTAAACTTTTTCTCCCCAAGGTTTATATCTTAAATCCCTGAGCCCCTGGAGACAGGGACTTTAGTGAGGTTATTAAAGTCAAACGTTATCAAAAGGGTGAGGCCATAATCCAAGCTGACTGGTATCCTTCCAGGAAGGAGAGACACCAGTGTGGACAGAGGAAGTGCCATGTGAGGACACAGCAAGATGGTGGCCACCTGGAAGCCCGGGGTGGGGGGATTCCCAGGAGAAAGAAATCCTGCTATCACTTCCATGTGGGACTTCCAACCTCCAGAGCTATGAGTAATAAGTTACGATCATTTAAAACACCCTATAAGTGGTATTTTATTATGGGAACCATGACAAATAAGTACACTCTCATCTCTGCCTACCGTTCCTGCAGATAGCTAGAAGGTCCATGCTATGATGTAACAGAAATACAGATATTAAAACTGTGACTTCATGTCATTGCACCTAGTCTAGGAAAAGAGAGAAAAAAGAAAAGAAACCAAGAATAAATAAAAAATTGGTAAAAATCTAGACATAGAAGAAAAATAAAAAGTGAATGAATACACATGCATTAATTTTTGAAAACTCCATAATCTGATAAAATTGGAAGTCTTAAATTACTTACAAGTGGTATCATTAAAAGCTACTTAAGGTATATGAATTTCATGTATTTCATACATTAGGGGTTGGGTTGTGAACCCTGCATGTGAGGCCTGGGATCAGGTCCAACTCTGCCTCTCCATCCTCGGGCCTGACTTCTACAGCCAACAAGGGGTGCTGTCTCCCACTCTAGCCTCCATCCTGTCCACACTCCCATCCTTCTTCCTCCTCCCTCTGCCATTCCCACTCATTTTTTTTACAAAGATCTATTTTCAGTTTATTTCATATTCGTAAGATTCATCCTACACTAGGTAAAGAGTTCAGCAAATAGTATGAAGAAAAAAACACTGCTCCTCAATAGTAAAGACAAGGGCTGTAAATGTTCCTCAAATCTTAAAATGTCAATTTCACTCCTTATGCATTACATTTTAGGCACTCTATTAGTAACCACAGGTCAGGGGAAACATATAGTATCTTTTGGGACTGGCTTATTTCACTAAGCATAATAGTTTCTAGTTGCATCCATTTTGTTGCAAGAGACAGGAGTTTATTTTTTTAGCCATTGAGTAGTATTCCATATATATACCATCATTTTTTATCCAGTCTTCAGTTGATGGACATTAGGGTTGAACAAAGCTGGAGAGCAACACAGTACCACTTTCAAGACATATTACAGGGCAGTTAACATCAAAGCAACTAGTACTGGCAAGAAAAAAAAAATAGATGTGTAAACCAATGTAACAGAAACTCCAGAAACCAATCCATGCACGCACCTATAACCAACTTATCTTTGACAAAGGAGCTAAAACCGATCCCTGGAGCAAGGACAGTCTCTTCAACTGCCCCTACTCCCAGCCCCACCCCTAGCTCTCCTAAGATTAAAAAAAGACTGGGCTGCTTATGTTTGGGGCCTCCTGCCTTATGTTCCACCAATGTGCATGCCTACAGTTGGTCACTCACCTCTGTGGATTCGTTTTCTCTGAATAAATTCAGTCTGGCAGTAAATTTGTATTCTGCCCGCTCTCTGTTCTGTGCCTCTTTTCCTAACAAAGAGTGTGGAAGCACAGGCAGGAATATATGAAATTTCACATAAACCAGTGCTTGGAGAAAATTTATGTACTTGAGTGAATATGTTAGAATTGAAGAATGAAAGCCAATCATTTTGGTTCATTCTTAAGAATATATGTAACATAAAAATATAGAAAAAAGAAAAAAGATAACAGTAGGCATAGATGAAATCCATACAACAAAAACAACAAAAAACAGTTCTTAAAACAATAAAACTAATAAAAACTACCAAAAGTGAACAATGAAGAGAAAAGTAACAAAATCAACCTCAGGAATCAGAAGGAAATCATTATTTACAGAGTTTGTAGATCTTAGCAAGATATGAATTTTCTGAAATACTTAAGAGTAATATTTTTAAAACAGACAAAAAATCCACTGAATTTTGGAAGGCATTTTAACAAAATGTAAATGAAATGTAAACATAGGAAACTCATATAAATGAAATTAATTGATATTTGAAAAACCATAGCAACCAAAAAAAGTTTTATAAGCAAAATTTTAGGCCTAGATTTAATGAACATTCTAAACTTTTAAAGATGGAAAAAATTTCAAAATTCTGAAGATTCACAGAAAGTGAAATTAAACACAGTATAGTCTCAATGTCTTTTTTAATACAAAATTAATGATCCAGACCGTGACATAAAACAATAGGTATTTAAGGAGCGTCTGTTCCATAAACAGAAGTGTAGGAGCTGGCAATGTGGTGTAGTAGGCTAACCCCTCCACCTGTAGCATGTATCCATGTCCCAGCTGTTCATCTTGCAACCCAGCTCTCTGCTATGGCCTGTAAACGCAGTAAAAGATGACCCAAGTGCTTGGGACCCTGCACCCATGTGGGAGACCCAGAAAAAGCTCCTGGCTCCTGGATTTGGATCTGTTCAGCTCTGGCCTTTGTAGCCATTTGGGGAGTGAAAAAGTGGATGGAAGACCTCTCTGTCTCTCCCTCTCTCTGTCTCTCCCTCTTTCTGTCTGTAACTCTAACTCTCAAACAAATAAATGAAATCTTTAAAAAAAGATATAAATATTTAAGTAAAATATTCCATCAATTAATCCACATATGAAAACATAATAGATTAATAACAAAGTGAATATACTATAAGATACTATTAATAAGTAAAGATAAAAGTCAATAACACTAAAATAAATTATATAAATCATCCACATGGGTGAAAATATAAGAAACTCTATGATTACTTAATTAAACATTAAGTAGTAAATATAAAATTCAGCATGTAGAACTCATAAAGCAAGTGATAGCATAATAGTAAAAATAGTAAATTGCTTATTCCAGTTAAGACTGTGTACAATTATCCTATAAATAACAGTATAATTAACCCAGAGCCTTCAAATCTTTTTCATGGGAGGAGACCATCGCTCATTCTCTCCTCAACAATTACACTGGAGATGTAGTGAGGAAAATAAAACAAAAAGGAAACATTAAATATGAGGAACATTCTATAAGAAACTAGGTTGTCAATATATGTGGAAGACACTATTATACACAGAAATAATCTAACATATTCCAAAAGCAAATCCAAACTGACTAGCAAGTTGAGAACACTGGGTAAGAGAGCAATACATACAATCAAGTGGGTTGCTACATACCAGCAAGAAACGTAGGAGGGACAGTGCTTTGGCACAGTGGCTTAATACCCTGGCCTGAAGTACCACCATCTCCTATGGGAGCCAGTTCGAGACCCGGTTGCTCCACTTCTGATCCAGCTCTCTGCTCTGGCCTGGGAAAGCAACAGAAGATGGCCCAAGTCCTTGAATCCCTGCACCTGTGTGGGAGACCTGGAAGAGCAGCTCCTGGCTCCTGGCTTCGAAACAGCGCAGCCCTGGTCTGGCCAATGCGGCCATCTGTGGAGTGAACCATCGAATGGAAGGCCTCTCTCTCGGCCTCTTCTCTCTCTGTGTGACTCTGCCTTTCAAATAAATAAATAAATCTTAAAAAAAAAAAAGAGAGAGAAACACATAGGAAACAATTTTAAATGACGAATTACAGACTAGGAAAGGATTTTTTTTTTTATTAAAAATCAGCATGACTTTTTGTAAGAGAAATGAAACAAAGGATTAATCTATGTAGTATCTTGAAATATTCTTCAAATTCGAGACGGGACAGCACCATGGCTCACTTGGTTAATCCTCCACCTGCAGTGCCAGCATCCCATATGGGTGCCGGGTTCTAGTTCCGGTTGCTCCTCTTCCAGTCCAGCTCTCTCCTGTGGCCCAAGTGCTTGGGCTCCTGTACCCACGTGGGACACCAGGAAGAAGATCCTGGCTCCTGGCTTTAGATCAGCGCAGCACCAGTCCTGGTGGCCATTTGGGGAGTGAACCAATGGAGGAAAGACCTTTCTGTCTCTCTCACTGTTTATAACTCTACCTGTCAAATAAAATAAAAAAAACAAAGTAAATAAAAAAAGAGAAATATTCTTCAAATCAGTGATTATTGCAGGTTGTCCCAAGCTCCCAGGAAGTGGGGGATCAGGAAGGAGACAGCGCCCCCTGCTGGCTGTAGAAGTCAGGCCTGAGGATGGAGAGGCAGAGTCAGACCTGATCCCAGGCCTCACCTGCAGGGTTCACAGCCCAACCCCTAATGACTGCCCCAGTGCTAGAGGCGATTCTCATTGGCTGCATCGTCTATGATGTCATGCGTGCTCACTGGCTGTGCGAACTGTCTATTCAGGTGGGCCATGGCAACACAATGTAACCAGGCGGTGTCTTCTCTCTGGCCACCTTGCTGGACTTCCCTACTGTGCACTGAGGGAACCTGCAGGTGGCTTAGACTTTAGCTTTCCTTTCGCTTTCTGTGAATGCCAGCACTACTGAAGCCCTTCGGAGCGCCCCGGACTCCTTGAAAGCCGGGAAATGGTGAGAGTGTGGGGCCATTCCCGGTGGTTAGCGGGATGGAAACCCGGCCTACAGCCGGGACTCTGGCCATTTTGTCCTGCTCCTCATGCTGCGACTTTGGCTCAGACCCAGAGCGCTCCCCGTGCTGCTCGGGGTGCATAGCCCCACTTCTCAGATTGTGCGGTGAGGACAGAAGTGTCCTCAGGAAATGCAGAATGCACCTGCGGCATTCATGCTGGAGGGGGGCTGTGATCTCTGGGGTCCTGTGACCCTCTTCTCCTCGAGGGGCCTGATTTCTGCGTTGGGAATCAAGGTCTCAATCTGCAGTCTGGTCCTCAGCATAGCCCTCCTTTGGGACCCGAGTCTGTGTTCTGCTGTAATAACACAGTATTACAGATAGCTGAAGTTATAAATAACTTCATCTTATGGTTTTGGTCTAAGTTTCAGGGCAGCATCTGGTGATGGCCTGTTGACAGAGGCCTGAGATGGCCCAGAGACCAAGTGGCCAGTGAAGGGAGCACAGGAGAGGCCAATGCAAAAGGGCTTCTATAAGCGGACCTTTCTGTAGATAACGCATTAATCCGTTAAACATGAACAGCTTTATCCTCATCACCTCTTCTTAAGTCCCACTTGGTCCCACTTACAATCTCATAATTCAGTTAGTTTCCCATGGGTTTCAGATGGGATTAAGCCATGTTTAATCCACATGGTTAAGCCTGGCAATAAATCCCTAAATATTCTTTACCTCTGCTACCTTGCTGAATGCCAGCTTCCTCGCTGAAATTTAGAACAGTACAAAATATTTCCCCTTGATTTGTATTTCATAGGATAGAGTGGCAGACTATACCTACCAGACACTCTAGGGTTTTAAAAAAAAATATTGTGCTGGACTGGATGTTTGGGGTAGAAGGTGTTTGATGAAGATGCTGCGTGGGATGGCCACAGCCCATATCAGAGTACTGGGGTTGGAGTCCTTCCTGTGCTTCAGATTCAGTTTCATGCTAGTCTACTCCCTGGGAGATCATAGATGATGGCGGCTCAAGTTGTTGGGTCCTTGTTGCCAGCATGGAACATGCAGATTTGGATTTGGTCTCCTGTCTTCAGCCTGCTCCATGTTTGGCCATTTCAGGTGTTTGCAGGAGTGAACCAACAGATGGGAAACCTCTCTGTCTGTGCATTTCAAACAAAAATAAATAAATTCTAAAAAGTCTTTGCACATCTCTGTTTACCTACCTAAAGATAAGACATCTTATCAGAATGTCATAGATTTGAGGTTCTTGGAAAATTTAGAGTGATGTCTTCTCAAGAAAACTTTTACACTTTTCCATGTCCAGAATTTTGAAACTACCTGTGGGTAGTTAGTGAACAGAGTGATCTATGATCTGCAGGTTTACTCTCCAGTGCTGCAATAATTTGGGCTGGTCCTGACCAAGCCAGGATTTCAATCTGGATCTCAGGTTGAGTTGACAGGGATCAAAATACTACTTGAGCCATCTCCTGCTTCCCACAGAGGGTGGGTTAGCATGAAGCTGGAATTGGGAGTGAAGCCAGGACTCAAACACAAGCACTCCAGTATGGGATGAGGGCATTTCAAGTACCATGTTAATCACTATGGCATGCCTAATCCTCTCATTTTAATTGAGCTTTCTATAGGATTCCATTTTGTCTCCTCCATTAAGGTATCATGGGAGATGGGTTTCCTAAATTTTTGTTTTGGTAATTTCCCTTGAGTATACAATATATGTTTCTTTTTGTAAAGGTTTATTTATCTATTTGGAAATCAGAGTTAGACACATAGAGAGGAGAGGCAGAGATAGAAAGAGAGAGAGGTCTTCCATCTGAAGGTTCACTCCCCAGTTGGCTGCAATGGCCAGAGCTGTGCTGATCTGAAGCCAGGAGCCAGGAGCTTCTGGGTCTCCCACATGGGTGCAGGGGCCCAAGGACTTGTGCCATCTTCCACTGCTTTCTCAGGCCATAGCGGAGAGCTGAATTGGAAGTGGAACAGGTGGGACTTGAACCAGTGCCCATATGGGATGCTAGAGCTTCAGGCCAGGGTGTTAACCCACTGTACCACAGTGCTGGTCCCTACAATATGTATTTCTAACTGATGTAAACTCACCTTCAAATAATAGTGTATTATTTCTTGAGTACTAAAGTTAAAATGTCCTCAATTCCTTTGCCCTATTATCTTTAATACAGTTTCTATTTAAAAAATATTTATTTATTTGAAAGGCAGAGATACAAAGAGACACACACACACACACAGAGAGAGAGAGAGAGAGAGAAAGAGAGAGAGAGATCTTCCATCTGCTGGTTCACTACCCAATGGCTGCAATGTCAAGAGCTGGGCAGATCCAAAGCCAGGAGCCAGGAGCTTCTTCTGGGTCTCCCATGTGGGTTCCAGATCCCAAGCACTTGGAACATCCTCCACTGCTTTCCCAGGTACTTTGGGAGGAACTGGATCAGAAATGGAGCAGCTGGGACTTGAACAGTGCCCATATGGGATACTGGCTCTGCAGGCAACAGCCTAACCCACTACAGCACAGGGCCAGCCCCTATATAATTTCCTTTAGCTATTAGAAGCTGTAATGACCCAGTAAATTATATTATTGTTATGAATAAAAGCTTATTTATTAGATCTTGTAGGAATAAAGTAAATAATTTATAGTACTCTCATTTAGTTCTTTTTTATAAGATTTATTTATTTATTTGAAAGAGTAACAGAGAGAGCTCTTCCATCTGCTGGTTTACATCCTAGATGGCTACAATGGCCAGAATGCGGCCAGACCAAAGCCAGGAACCAGAAGCTTTATGTGGGCCTCCCATGAGGATGCAGGGGGCCAAGGACTTGGGTCATCTTCTACTGCTTTCCCAGGCTATAGCAGAGAACTGGATCAGAAGTAGAACAGCCGGGACTCGAACTGGTGCCCATATGGGATGCCAGTACTGCAGGTGACAGCTTTACTTGTTATGCCACAGCACTGGCCCCTCCTAATTTCTTTTTTAGATAGTTCATTGTTATTGGATAGAGATGTTTCTATTTTTTAAAATCTTATTTAAACATTTTTTATAAACATGCACTACTTGTACTACTTGTACACAGTACAATTTTAAAAAAAATATTTTATTTATTTGAAAGTCATATGTAAACAGAGAGGGAGAGACAGAAAGAGAAATCTACTATCCACTGGTTCACTCCCCAAATGGCCGCAATGGCCATGTTGAAACCAAAAGCCAAGTGTTCCATCTTGGTTTCCCACACATGTAGCAGAGACCAAAGTACTTGACAGTCTTCTGCTGCTTTCCCAGACACATTAGCAGAGAAATGGATCAGAAGTGAACCAGCTTGGCTTCACACTGGCACTTACATGTGATGCTGGAGTCATCGGCAGTGGCCTCACCCATTGTGCCATAATGCCAGTGACAATGCAGTATTTGAACAAACACACAGCATAAACTGATCCAGTCTTTCCATTTTTTTTCTTTTGTGTTTTGAGCCTGCCAGCTCCTCTCCTCCAGTTCTTTACATAGCACAAAATATGGTGCTTCACCCACTATGCTACAGTGCCGGCCCCTCTGTTCTTTTTTTTTTTTTTTAATGTGTGAATGATATTCTCTTATCAGTTCTTTCACTAATAGACACCTAGATTGATTCTGTGTCGTGGCTACTGTGTCCTGTACTGCAGTGGGAAAAAGACTATGACTTTAATATGCTAATTTAATTTTCTTCTGAAATATTTATTCAGGAGTAAGATAGCTCTGCCATATGGAGATAATTTTTTAAGATAATTTTTTTATTTATTTGAAAGTCAGAGTTACACAGAGAAAGGAGAGGCAGAGAGAAAGAGAGAGGTCTTCCATCCGCTGGTTCACTCCCCAGTTGGCCACAAGGGCTGGAGCTGCGCCAATCCGAAGTCAGGAGCCAGGAGCTTCTTCTGGGTCTCCCACGTGGGTGCATGGTCCCAAGGATTTGGGCCATGTTTCACTGCTTTCCCAGGCTATAGCAGAGAGCTGGATTGAAAGTGGAGCAACGGGCTCTTGAACCGGTGCCCATATGGGATGCCAGCACTTCAGGCCAGAGTGTTAACTCACTGCACCACAGCGCTGGTCCCTGGAGATACTTTTTATTTTAATTCTTTTAGAGTGACCATTCTTTTCTCCATATTGCTTATGTTAATTTGCATTTTCATCCACAGTGTATACATTTTTCTTCATATCATCATCATTTTTAAAATCTTTTTAGAGTAAGATTATTTTTTAAAAGATTTATTTATTTATATTGAAAGGCAGAGTTACAGAGATGCTGAGGTCTTCCATCCTCAGGTTCACTCCCCAGGTGGCTGTAATGGCTGGAGCTGGGCTGATCTGAGCCAGTACTCTCTCCAATCTCCCATGCAGGTGCGGGGGCCCAACGGGGGCCCAAGGATTTGCGCCATCTTCTACTGCTTTTCCAGGCCATAGCAGAGAGCTGGATTGGAAGTGGAGCAGCCAGGACTGGAACCTGCCCCACTATGGGATACCAGCACTGTAGGCAGTGGATTTTTTTAAATATTTATTTATTTGCTGGGTCTGGCACTGTGGCACAGTGGGTTAAAGCCCCAGTCTGCAGTGCGGGCATCCCGTATGGGCACCAGTTCGAGACCTGGCAGCTTCACTTCCTATCCAGCTCTCTGCTATGGCCTAGGAAAGTAGTGGGAGATGGCCCAAGTCCTTTGGACCCTGCACCCATGTGGAAGACCTGCAAGGCTCTCCAGTCTCCTGGCTTCAGATCAGCTTAGCTCTGGCCATTGTAACCATCTGGGGAGTGAATGAGTGGAAGACCTTTCTCTCTCTGGCTCTGACTCTCTCTGTAACTTTCAAGTAAATAAAATAAATATTTAAAAAAAAGATTTATTTATTTGAAAGTCAGAGTTACACAGAGAGAGAAGAAGAGGCAGAGAGAGAGAGAGAGAGAGAGAGAGGTCTTCCATCTGCTGGTTCACTCTCCAATTGGCCGCAATGGCCGGAGCTGGGCCTATCCAAAGCTAGGAGCCAGAAGCTTCTTCTGGGTCTTCCATGTGGGTACAAGGGCCCAAGCACTTGGGCCATCTTCCTCTGCTTTCCCAGGCCATAGCAGAGAACTGGAAAAGCCAGGACTGGAATCACTAACCATATGGGATTCCAGCACTGCAGGTGGTGGCTTTAATCACTATGCCACAGTGCTGGCCCTGATGTTATCTTTTGATTTGTGTTTACTTAATGGCTAGAGACATAGATTATTTTCTCATGTATTCTGACCATCTATATTTATTTTTCTGGAACATGTCTATGCAGATCCCTGCCCATTTCTTTTCGGTATTGAAATGCTGGCTTCAAAGTGTTTGGGAAGACTCCCTGCATTTTGACTCTGGAATTGCTTGAGAGGGGTTGTGCTATTTCATTTTTAAAATTTCGTAGAGGGATTGGTAGTAAAACCATCTGGTCCTGACCTTTAATTTGGAGACTTTGATTTCTGTTATTCATTATTGACCCATTCATGTGTTCTGTGCCTTTTTGGTTCAGTTTTGGTAAGCTGTATGTATCCAGAAATTAGACATTTATTCTATGTTTCAGTTTGCTAATGTAGTTTTCTTAATAGTCTCTAGTGATCTGTTGTGTTTGTGTGGTAATCTCTTCTTTTTTTCTTTGAATCTTTTACTTATTTTCTTAGTGTAGCTAAAGAATTATTTTGCTTTCTAAATAACCAACTGTTGATTTTATTGATTTTAAAATTGCTTAAGATTTTCTTACTTCTGCTCTGATCTTTATTAACTTTTTTCTACTGCCATTGGTTCTGGCTCATTCTTATTTTTCTAGGTCCTTGTGATGAGTAGTTAGGTTGCTTATTTGATAATTTTCTTTTTAGATGTTTGGCCCCCTGAAATCATACTATTTTGTTTCTTTTTTCTTTTTGCATTCCTTCAACATTTATTCATTTTAAAAAGAGATAATAGTTATTAATACCTCTCAGAACCAGCTTTGAGACTTTTTATAAATAATTAAATATTTTTCCCGCAACTAAATCCTACTGTACATACTTTTTTACAACTTCCTTCTTTCTTTACTTTTAATATTTTTTTAAAATTTTTATTTAAGGTATGCAAATTTCATGTATTTTCTATATGCAGATTCAGCAACATAGTGATACTTCCCATTCCACACTCCCTCCTGCCAATGCTCCCATTTTTCCTTCTCCCTCTCCTGTGCACATTCTTAATTTTTACAGAGATCTGCTTTCATTTACCTTATATTGATAAGATTCACCTTACACTGTTTTTTCATAGTATGAAGAGTGTTCCTCAACAGTAGAAACAAAGGCTGTAAACAATCACCAAACCTCAAAGTGTCAATTTTACTATGATAGATTACCTTATAGGTACTCTATTAGTTACCACAGATCAGGGAAAACATATGGTATTTTTAAAGCAAAATTAATTACCCTGATGTACATTGAACATATGTTTCTCTTTGTTCATCTAACATGTTGTTTCAGGTACGTGTTTATACTTGGGCCTACAGATTACATTGTCAGCTACTTCCAGAATTATTAGGCAGAAATTCTTTCCAGATATATAAGAAAGTTTCTATTATAGTGGTATTAGATTTATAAAACTAGTAGAGTCAAATTATTTTCATTGTGGTTTTGCTTTCTGTTGCTATATAGTATATAAAGTAGGCTACATGTAAGAGGCATATAAGACACATAAAGAAGAATGCATTCCCAGTCCTCTTTTGTGATCCAGAACTGATATGTTGACAAGAGATGTACTGTTTTAAGCACTGGTGTCATTTGAAGACCTGGCTATGAACTTCATCTGGAAGGAGTGGCAGGGCCTGGACAATGCTCAAAGAATCCTGTACAGGGATGTGATGCTGGAGACCTACAGCAGCCTGCTGTCATTGGGTGAGTGAAACTTCAGTCACACAGAGTTGGACCACTTTTTTCCCATTTGACAAATATATAAATATATGATTTATAAGGTACATTGCTACTTAGGTGTATAATTTGAGTCCCTACAGAATGTGGGTATCCACATCCTATAGCAAGGGATTCAAATTGGCTCTTTTCTCACACAGGTCTTGATGTAAAGCTGTTGTCTTTCAAGAAACCTGACCTAGTGATTTAACAAAATCCTACATCAATTTCCATTAACAGGATTGTGTGTTACCAAACCTGAGGTGATCTTCAAGTTGGAGCAAAGAACAGAGCCATGGATGCTAGGAGAAGTCCTAAATCAGAAACTTTCAGGTCAGTCAGCACATAATGGGCTTGGAGATTGGGACTGGAAGAAGTTAGCAGGTGTTCATGTGTAGTGCTCTTTTCACTCAGGTCCCAGTCCCAAGTACAGCTGGTTTCATGCATCAGACACAGGCATTCCACAGCCCCCAGGGAACATTCTTGTGTGTTTATACATCATCTTTGATGTAGTTGAGCATTTTCTTAGACTTACCAAAATCCAATTGTTTTAGCACCATACTAGGGCTTTTTTCTATTTTAGATACATTCTACAAATCCTAAATTGTTCTGCTGTCCACTTTCATATCCTATTTTCCTTCATGAGTTAAAATACTTATTCTTTCATTTTTTCCTAACTGGGCAGCTCATGTGTCCTGGTCTTTTTCTAGCTGCCCAGATGAGATCTCATTCTGTTGGCTAGGTGAAGGCTTTCAGCTGCATGCATTTGAGGAGTGAAACTTGATGGGAGTCATCTCTGTCTCATAAATAAATAAATAAGTAATCTTTTGAAAGCATTTAAGGAGTGAATCAGTAGATGAGAGCTGTTTCTCTGTGTGACTACCTTCTCTTACTTTCTCTTTTATTATTTGTTTCTTTATTATTATTATGTACATATTCTCTCAAGTAAAAAAAAATTAAGAAATTTACACTAAGAAGTCCAGGAGCAAGCCTTTGTATTGTGACATGAAATTCAGGATGCTAAGCCAAATCACATGGAAAAGGATGATTTTTAGACTCACCAAGGGAACCAGAAAGTTCTGGTTCTCAAGGCAATGGGAACCTATGACTTAACGTAGAAGGGCTGAGATTTATTTGGGAATACTTAAAGTTCATATTCTTGGTTGTTTTACAGTAATTTTGAAAATAAAAAAGATAACAAATGCATAGGACACTCAGTTTTCTGTGAAGTAGGAGACAACTGAAACTTCAACACAGAAATCAAAATCCTTCAGAACAATGAATAATGAAGCAGGAGTGTCTGTGTCAGAAACTGAGAGAATACCACGGTATTGACCCCAGAATGAGTCAGAATATACTTTGAATGAAGGTGAACAGCAGTGGTAGCAGATCCAAATCCCTTAAGCTCATAGTAAGAGGGGACCCAGGGTGATAGACTGGGACTCTCCTGTATCAGTTATTGTTTTGAAAAGCTGAAGATGTCAGGTGTCCTTAGAAATATTGAGGAAGCTTTCACCATTTGTTGTGGGGGAAGAAGAGATTTTTCCTTTATAAAATGCAACAGATGTCTGTCACCTTTGTCCTGAGAAGAATAAACATGACAAGACTATCAGTGCAAATCCTGCTCCTATGGAAGTCCTGCTTGGAGGACAGACAGTGGTCTCTCTCCTTCACCTACAAGCAGCTGGTCTAAGGCAGTTTTGCCATCTTTAAAGCCAAAATATCACCAGAGGAGAAGAAAACACACCGTTTTATGAGAAACATGGTAGAGAAAAGAACATAGAAAACAAATGAGTGCTGAAAAGCACTCAGCTTTGTACTGCAGCTAGGCACTGGATGAATATTTGGATTAGATATTTCTCTACTATTAAAAAGGCTTGTTTATGTTCATCTACTTGAAAAGCCGAACAGTAAGAAAGAGACACGAAAGAGAGGCCTCCTGTCTGCTGATTCACTCCCCAAATGGCCTCCAACAGCTAGAGCTCCAGGGCCTGGAGTTTGAAACTCCTTCCAGGTCTCCACATGAGTGTCATGGACTCAAGTACTTGAGCCATCATCTCCTGCCTCCCATGATGTATACTAGCAGAAAGCTGGAGCAGAAAGAGTGTAGACAAGAATCAAACCCACACTCTAATACAGGAGGTGAGCATCCCAAGTGGTGGCATAAGTGCTCTACTACAATACCCAGACTCCCATTTTTTCAAAGAAAAAAGCATGAAGGGCATTGTGGTGCAGCAGGTAAAATGCTCTATAGTTTGTGTATTCTTTTCTTCATTAGAATGGCTGAAAAGTCCCTGAGAGCATTTCAGGCATGGGAAGCCAAGACACTGCAAATTAACATATTTATAAGCTATTGCCAAATAGTCTCATCTTTTCTTCAAATGTGCTCTGTCAAATTAAATGATTCCAATTCTATAACCTACTTTTAGCATTTTAACTGACCATATTTAAACGTTTATCTGATTGTTGGAAATGTTAGCCACTATCGTCAGTTTTATGTCTTTTGAGTTTTTAGTTATTGTAGCTGATATTTTGGGTAGTACATTTGTCAATTATTTTCTGTTTGCTATGAGAATCTCCATGACATGGTTAGATTTTTAAAGATGGAACATTCTCATTTTAATGCTTAATTTTGATTGAGGATTATATGTGGGCCAAATGTCAGACATAATGTATTTAACCAAACTGATCATTTAGTACTGCCAATTGATAAATTTGGATTTATTAATAACTGCTAAAATTCTCTTTATTAAACTATAGATGTGTGCTGTCCGGCTTGATATACACAAGCTATATTTGACTATTTAAACTAAGTATAAATTAAGTTTAAAATTGAGTCTTCATTCATAATAAGCATATTCAAATGCTAATGGCAACTGTAATGGGGACAGCATTATATATAATTCCTTTTTGTATTGTTGGATAGTAGATATATATATTTCTGTGTTTTCTTTTTTATTCATGTTGGACTTTTACATTTGACCTATGCTAAATATATTTAGCTTTATTTCCTTTCTCTCTAAGGAAACTATGATTTTTATAGTAGGTAAATTTTAGCTGTGTTTTTGTTCAATTGCAATTATGTTACACTCTAGTATGTGGCTGGAAACTGAACTACTTTTGAAATTTTTTTATTTGTGTGTACAGAAGTAATTTACCACAGGTGACATTAACATCCTATGTTTTGTTTTGCTTTTTTTTCTTTAAAGACTATCACCTTCTTAACTCTCATTTTGGAAGAAACACTTCCAATACTTTGGTCCATTGACTGTCCCACTTTACAAAATTAAAATGTCTTAAATGTTGGTATCTTTTACAGTTTCCCTCAAGCCCAGTTTTTATTTAAATAAAATGCACGACCAGCCCTCACATAGGCACTTGTTCACAGCTGAGAAAGTGAAAACTATGACACAAGCTGCTCTCTGAGTCATCGGCAACCTGTGTGTGTGCTTTTTAAATATTAAAGAGGGAGAGAAACAGATTTTCAGGAATACGAGAAACAATTTCTCTTGTCAAATGGCCTGTAATCTTTCCTTGTTTGATATATAAGGTAAAAACAAAATAATTATTACTGCACTCATGTTTTAGTGTGTTTTGCCATTTGTGTTCCATATAAGCTCACGAATTCTAAGCATACATTTATACTAATTTATGAGCATTTTAAAAACCTTTAAAATTTTTGAGTATCTCAGTGAAAATAAAGGTTTATTTGCTGCAGAACAAACAGTTGCAGGGTTCTGATGCTCCTGATCTTTGGGGGGAGGGGGAGAGTGAGGGAGAGGGATCTTCAATCTGCTGGTTCACTCCCCAAGTGGTGAAACAGGTCCGGTCCAGTCCAAAGCCAGGAACCAAGAACTCCATACAGTTCTCCCACATGAGTGCAGGGGCCCAAGCCTTTGGGTCATCCTCTGCCACTTTTGCAGCCACATGAGCAGGGAGCTGGATTGGAAGCAATGGATTAATCTGAGGGGCCACAACAGCTGCTTTATGTGAGCTTCTAAAGTACCCATGTCCTATCTGTAAAAGCACAAATTATTCAGAATTTTAAGTTTTTTTTTTCCTCCTGCTTTCTCTACTAGACTTTGGAGTTCTTAAAGGTCCATGTGGTATTTATCTTCACATCTCCAGTGACTCCTAACCTGAAGATATTAGCATAAATGTTCTGAATACATTGACAGATGAACCTAGATGAACCCATGACCAAATAAATCCCTAAATGCTATCATTTTAAAGTCATTAAGAAAATGCCATTGAACTCCAGATAAGCAAAAATCACTTTTAATTATCAAGACTAGAAAATACTTCATGGTGATGAACTCAGTCCTTGAAGAATGAATTGTCAGGAATCCAACAGAGAGCAGTGGAGCCAAGCAGAGCAGAGTATGGACTATTCGAAAGCACTGAAAAAGAAAAGCATAAAACTTGCCTATGGAATAATGCCTGGACCACTGGTCTAAAAGGGAACTAAGTATGTTTTAAGACTCATGTGTCTGCCAGCCATGGGGAGTCAGAGAATGTTCTTGCCAGTAGTAAGACTGTAAATGTGCAGGGAGAAGTGTGATTACAATACATGGAGAGGACTGGATGTGAAAAGATAGTAGATTCAAAGAGAAAAATTAAACAAGAGACTGTATGTAGGAGGCAAAAATACTTGAAATAGCAATAACATGGAATAAAACTAATGAACATAGGACTGTTACATCTAATGATCCTCCAATTAGTATTTAAAACTATCAGTTTTATAACCTTCATTTCTCTACTCCTAGTCTTTAAGTCATGAACACTACTTGACTTGGAAGACTGTCTATATGATCCTAGGCACTTTTCCATGTTCTGTTCTCACATTCACCTTCATCCCACTGCAGCAGCTAGATTATCTTTTTAGGTAAGATACCCCTGCTTACTATTCTCCAGTAGCTTCCAATTGCAATGGAAATAAAATGCAAACTTCTCACTGCAGTAAGACTCCATCTAGCCTCTGACCTCTTCTCAGATTTCCCACTTTAAATCACCTGGCTGTGGTCACACCTATCTTCCTTTGGTTTCTTTCAACATTGGCTCATTTTCATTAAGAGATTCCACATTCCCAATTCCCTCTGCCAGAAACAATCTCCTCCTACATTTTCACATCTCGGCTCAAATACAATTTGTTCAGAGATGCGATCTCTGATCACAAGTCCTAAGCTGGCCATCCCTAGCAAATTCTAAGTATCCTCCTACCCTGCTTTATTCTTTCAGAGTAACTGTCACCTTTAACAGTTACCATTCTCTTTCTGTGCATCTCAACCCTGTTCCTCCACCACAGGAAGAAAAGACATTCTGTGATAGGAGGACCTTGGCCATGTCACTCACCACTCTGTTCTCCTCATTCAAAAGATGAGCCTGGAACATAATAATCAATGTACATTTTACAAAGTCAAAATTCTAATTACAGATTCTAGGGAACAAATAGCACTGTACAAGCTTCTCTGAGCTGTACTTTGCTTCTCCTCTTGCTATGTTATGAACTGCTTTACAGACTGGATTGAAAGACGTGGACATGAGATCATGTTGCACCTTATGAAGACACACAGTAAAAAATTATTCAAGCCACTCAAGATTTTGTATTAAGCAATTTAGTGGCTTTAAAAATAAGACTGACTACTTTACATGCTATGTTCTTTTTCAGAACATGTATGGAGAGGAGGCTTGGGGTCTAAGTCTAAACATGGACAAGGCCATGGACAGCCTTCAAGGACAAAAAGAAAGGGATGCTCCCTAGCTACACATGAATTTATAGTATTTTCTAAGTGCTTTCTCTGAATCTTGGCTTTATAATTTTAATTAAAATATACTAATGGAGACAAGTTTGAATAAAAAATGATTCATATATAATCTGAATTTGTATCTTTTATTTTTGTATTTTATAGTTTAAGAAAAAAAAAACACACAAAACATAAAATCAAACAGTTGAAACGATAGTTTTCAAGAACTGACACTTGAGGCTGGTGTTGAAAATAGTAGGTTAAGTGGTTGTTTGCAATACTGGCATCCCATATCAGAGTCCCAGCTGTTCCCTTTCCTAACCAGCTTCCTGCTAACATGCCTAGGAAAGCAGCCAAAAATGGCTCAAGTACTTGGGCCTCTGCCTCCCATGTGGGACACCTGGATGGGGCTACTGATACCTTGCTTCATTCTTCCCCAACCCTGGCCATTGCAGCCACTTGGGGAGTGAAACAGTAGATAAAAGATCTGTCTCTCTCTCTCTCTCTCTCTGTCTCCTTCTCTGTTCACTCTGCCTTTCAAAAAAATAAATTTTTTAATAAAAAAACACTTTATTACTGAGCACCAAAAGGGAAACCTGTTGAAGTGAAATTGACACATGAGAAACAGTGACCTGATCAGCTCTTGTCCTGACTGTTGATGTGCAATGTGATACTTTATCCATTTTAGTATTTTTTTTGTTCTAGTACTATTGGTTGAACTCTGTAATTGACACACAATTATTCTTAGGTGTTTAAATTTTAACTGAAAAGTGATACCTGTTAGGAATCTGGAAAGCATTATGTTGAGTGAAATAAAACAGTCCCAAAGGGACAAATACCATATGTTCTCCCTGATCCGTGACAACTAACTGAACACCAAAAAGGAAAACTGTTAAAGTGAAATGAACACTATGAGAAACAGTGACTTGATCAGCCCTTGCCCTGACTGTTGATGAACAAATTAATATGTTATCCCTCTTAGTATTTTTTTTGTTTATTCTACTTAATACTTTTGGTTGAATACTGTAATCAATATACAGTTATTCTCAAGTGTTGAAACTTCACTGAAAAGTGATTGCTGTTAAATAGAAGAGTGGGAATAAGAGGGAAGAGATGTGCAATTCGGGACATGCTCAAGCTGACTTACCTCAAACGGTAGAGTTAGAAACATACCAGGGGATTCCAATTCAATCCCATCAAGGTGGCATGTACCAATGCCATCTCACTAGTCCCAGTGATCAATTTCTGTTCGCAATTGATCATAATGATAGGACTAATAGCCAAAGGGAGCACATAACCAAGACTAGTGTCTGCAAATACTAGCTGATAGAATCAAAAAGGGAGAGAACGATCCAACATGGGAAGTGAGATACACAGCAGACCCATAGAATGGCAGATGTCCTAAACAGCACTCTGGCCTCAGAATCAGCTGTTAAGGCATGCGGATCTGGCTGAAAAGACCATGAGAGTATTTCAGGCATGGAAAGCCAAAACACTCTGGCAAAAAAAAAAAAATACCCTGCATGAAAGATCTCGGTGAGTGAGATCGCAGTGAAAAGAACAGGTCATCAAAGGAGGTACCTTTCTCTGAAGAGAGGAGAGAACTTCCACTTTGACTATGACCCTGTCTAAATATGATCAGAGTTGGTGAACTCAAAAGGCTTCCATAGCCTTGGCAATTCATGACAAGAGCCTAGGGTGATTACTGATGCCATAAACAAGAGTGTCAATTTGTTAAGTCAACAACAGGAGTCACTGTGCACTTACTCCTCATGCAGGATCTCTGTCCTTAATGTGCTGTACATTGTGATTTAATGTTATAACTAGTACTCAAACAGTATTTTTCACTTTGTGTTTCTATGTGGGTGCAAACTGTTGAAATCTTTACTTAATATATGCTAAACTGATCTTCTGTATATAAAGATAATTGAAAATGAATCTTGATGTGAATGGAAGGGGGGAGGGAGAGGGAAAGGGGAGGGTTGCGGGTGGGAGGGAATTTATCGGTGGGGGGGAAGCCATTGTAATCCATAAGCTGTACTTTGGAAATTTATATTCATTAAATAAAAGTTTAAAAAATAGAAATAATAAAAAACACTTTATTATTACATTGTGCAACAGAAATGTTTGAGCCATGAAGTCAAAATGCTGAGCAAGCTCCTAACCTCACTTCCTGTTTGGTGTGGCTATCAGAGTTTTATCCATCTTCCCCTTCCACCTTGGTTGCTATTTCTTTTAACTAACCTGGATCCATCTGATTGTGTGACTCTACATAGTTGCCTCAGTCCCTCCATTTCCATTATCCATGTGTAGAGAGATTAATTATAATCCTAGTTAGTAGAAAGACCAATCTGAAGTTGTCAAACTTGTAAAGATAACTTCCCAGTACTTTTTAAAAGAGATACCTTTACTGCTTGAATAACAATATGAGATCTGCTTTACTACCTGATTTTTTTTTTTTTTGGACAGAGTGGACAATGAGAGAGAGAGAGAGAGAGAGAGAGACAGAGAGGAAAGGTCTTCCTTTGCCATTGGTTCACACTCCAATGGCCACCACAGCCAGCGTGCTATGGCTAGTGCATTGCACTGATCCGAAGCAAGGAGCCAGGTGCTTCTCCTGGTCTCCCATGGGGTGCAGGGCCCAAGCACTTGGGCCATCCTCCACTGCCCTCCCAGGCCACAGCAGAGAGCTGGCCTGGAAGAAGGGCAACCAGGACAGAATGCAGCGCTCCAACCGGGACTAGAATCCAGTGTGCCAGCGCTGCAGGTGGAGGATTAGCCTATTGAGCCACGGCACTGGCATTTACTACCTGATTACCCGAATACTTAAATGGTTAATGAGGAAATGCCTTATTCCATTTTATTCAAATATTTCCTGTTTGTCTCTTGAGTGACAATACAATGATGACATACTTTCTGAAACTATATACTGGGGAGATGAAACACTGAGACCTGACACCTCTGAGGGTAGCTTCCCTACAAAGTGAGCTAACTGAGTACCTCAAGCCAACCGAAATGATCTCCCTCTGCACTCCACAATTATCTGCAGTTGTGCTTTACTCTGAACACTCAATTCCTCTGAATTGTTTTCATCTTTAAAAAAGGAATTCAAGCACATATAGCAAGAGATAAGTTTTTCTAGAAATACCAATACAAGGACTACATGGTACAACTATATCAGATTCATGACTTTAAATAACTTTGGAAATTGATAGAACTGATTGAATATTACTTTAAAATCATCAGCACAATAAATGTAATTTATTTTTTAAAAGGAACACAGAAATCTGTATGCTGGGAATAGAAAATAATATTTATTATAAAATTTGGTTAAAAATATTTTTTGTTAACCCAAGTAGAATACTGCATTCAATTAAGTATGGCTCCTCTATGGATTTTGTGTTCTGCTAAAATTACAAAGAACTGACACTATTGGGAACAGGCCAATCAATGGCTGCTTTACACAGTGATCTGCCGTCAAGGAGACCCAGCAAGGCCAATGCACCCCAAACGGCACCTGTTGCTGATATAAGAAGCCAGGGCATTGGGCAAGCAGCTGTCATGAGAGAAACTGCCTTCTGTCAGCTCTGCCAAGAGCACGGCCACTATACACGGAACTGCTCTGGGTATTGAAAGACTCCTGGTTCAGAACCGCAGACCCTGTGGCCTCGAGCTAAAAAGCCTTTGGCTCTGCCCAGCTTCCAGCTCCAGCCACTGCTATTGAGGGGTTGGCCTAGGGTCAGTGAAACGTAAGTTGCCTATTTCTATTAGCCTCCTATTCAGCTCTCCTCCTAGTCCAGCCATGCAATGCAAGTCAACAGGGTGCCTCCCTTAAAGGAGATTTGCATCTCTTGCAATTTTTTTCCAGCACCCCATGGATAGGTCTGGGCCTCACACACCCAGCCAGGCCTTAAAAGTCTATCCAATAACATTAAGCTTAGAAAGCCCTCCCTGCCAGTTCCTAAAAACGGGGCTTTCAGTAACAGCTAACTCAGATAGTCCTGCGCCTATTTGGACAGGTCCTCATTGAGGACTTAAAGGGCCTATCTCTTGTGGGGGGTGCACAATAGTCCATAATGTAGATGGTTAAATGTAAATGATTTGTTAGTCTGTCTCCTTTCCCAGCCTGAGACTCTAGCCTTGTGCATTGGCTTAACTTCCTAGCAAAACTAGCTACTAGGTATCCAGAGGAAAACAAAGCATTGCTAGTCCATTAGAGTGTTAATTATTTAACCCTTATCCTCACCCCTGGGGAGAGAAAACCTGCCCCAGAGAGGATATGGGCCATGCAGCAAATTCCTACTTCTGCAAACTTCAGGCAGTCCCAGTTTTCTCTGTCAGGTTCCTAGATACAGGGAAACAGCACAGTTCCTAAACCAGGATCTCAACAGGCAGACCAAGCAAAGCAGAGCCCCTTCCTTTGGGGGAAAGAGCAAACCACAGCCTTTGCTCAGCTAAAGGAAGCTATGACTAAAGCCCCTGTGCTAGGACTGCCAAATCCAGGGAGACCCTCCTAGCTGTTGATTACTGGGAGGCAGGGAGTCACCTGCAGAGAGCAGGCCAGGAGCCACTTGCAGCAAGCATTTGGTTATGAGCAGCTACAAGCAGCTTAACACAGGTAGCAAAGCCAGGGCAGACAGCAAGGGTGGCCCGAGGGTCATGTGCCCCAAAGGTGTGGGGGCAACAAAGGGATCAAGGGCATCAAGGAAAATAAAAAGGACAAAAAGGGAGAAAAAACTGGGCCCAGCATGTTCTAGGCCTTTTATCTACTTCCAAAGGGGTGTGGTTAATTAGTCTGATTGGCAGGTGAGCATGCAGGTGTGGTCGGGTAGGGGCATGAGATCACAGAGGAGCACAATGAAGGTGTCTTCCAGCTCAAATTTATCTCAGGATCTGGGACCTGTTAAGCAACCTGTGGGCTACTTTTCTAAAACCTTAGACATGGTTGCACAAGGATGGCCTCACTGCCTAAAGACAATGGCAGCAGCTGCCTTGCTGACAGAGGAGGTATCTGGAATTACAGTGGGACAAGATATCACCCTTTATACCCCACATCAAATAAATTCTCTATTAGAGCAAAAGGGCTCCCACTGGCTCACAGATAGCAGAATACTAAAATATCAGGTCCTCCTTCTGAAAAACCCTCAGGTAAAAATAAGGCATTGCTCTACTCTAAACCCAGCTACTTTAATGCCAGTTCCAGGGGAAAGTGGTCCCCTCCTCTCCTGTACTGAGACTATAGACTTGATCTATGCCAGCAGAAGGGACCCAAGAGACAGCCCTCTGACTAACGCAGATGAGGTTTGGTTCACAGACAGAAGCAGTTTTGTCAGACGGGACCTGCTTCTCAGAGCATGCAACAGTTATGGCATGGCACGTTATTGAAGCGTGCTCTGCCCCCAGGAAGTTCACTCAGTTAACAGAACTGATCACTTAACCAGAGCTCTAGAACTAGGTAAGGAGAAGAGAAAATAACTCCTAGGGATCTATACAGGAAAAGGGAACTTACCCCAAGGAAGGCTGGCAACAGATTTTACACAGCCTCTGTCAATGCTATAGGTACCTACCTGCTTGTACTTATAGGCACCTTTACTGGGTGGGTAGAAGCCTTCCCAACCAGAACTAAAAGAGCTCAGGAAGTGACCAAAACTCTCCTGAAGGAAGTTATCCCACGCTTTGGTCTTCCAAAATCTTTACAAAGCGACGATGGGCCTTCCCTGATCTCCCAGGATACACAAGGGATTTGTAAGGCCCTAGGAATAACCTGGCCCCTTCACTCTGCATGGAGACCTCAGTCTTCCTGAAGGTAGAAAGAGTCAACCAGGCTCTATGGAAAACATCACAAGTATAGAAATGTGTGCTTGGTAAAAAAGGTTAAGAAGGAAAGAGTTTTTTTTTTTTTTTTAAGGAAAGGACATGGTTTGTAAGAGAATGACTTTATCCTGATGGCTAGTTTATTCTAGACTGGAATGGAAATGAAGGAATGTTTCAAGTAAGTTGAAGAAGGTGTGCGGAAGTCACAAAAGGTTATGAAAGAAAGAAATGTTGGACATGCTAACTGCTGCTCCAGGAGGTATCTGTGCCATGTTCCAGGAAGAATGTTGTCTCTGGGTCAATCAGACTAAACAGGTACAAACCCAAATTCATACTTTTCCTGGACAAAGCCAAGCACCTCCAGGACCAGGCCAAGCAGGGCTGGGATTTCTGGCCTGACATCTGGTCATGGAAATCCTGGCTATTTCCTCTCCTTGGCCCAATAAATTCTGTAATCTTGATGCTTCTCTTTGGACCGTGTGTTTTTAATGTCCTTGTTCGTTTTGTCTCTAACAGACTAAAAGCTGTTGAACTCCAAATGGTCATCAGGCAAGGCTTCCAGCCCATTCCACTGGACGACCCGAGCAGCCCTCTGGACTGAGCACCAGTCTTTCCAAGGCCACTGTCACACACCATAAGACAGATAACAAGAGGAAATACCCAAATCCCCCTCGATGCCCACATGCCAGCTTCAAAGAAGTTACAGAAAACGGAAGCAGAAGTTCATGATGGAAGGAATGCAGCAGCCTTAGAAGCTGCCTTGGAATCAGTGTGGCATTCACACATCAGAAGTTCTTTCCAGGTCTAACAACCCCCTTGTAGGGAGGATCCCTGCTCCTGGAGACATCCTGGGAAATTTTCCTGGCCTGGTGCCAGGAGGGTGGTTCATTTCATTTGTTCTGCTAACACTATGCAATAAAACCCAGGAGGAATTTCACAGATTTTAGCTCTCTGCCCAGCAAAATTCAGGAAAAAGGGAGAAGAGAGGAGATATGGTAGGAAGGAAGGGCACCTGAAACTCACCTCCTTCTGATATTCAGTTAGGTCCTACTCAAGGTATCACCCCTTTTGTAAGAATACTAAGTGCAGCAATCAGGGAAATGCAAATCAAAACCACAATGAGGTTCCACCTCACCCCAGTTAGACTGGCTCACATTCAGAAATCTACCAACAATAGATGCTGGAGAGGATGTGGGGAAAAAGGGACACTAACCCACTGTTGGTGGGAATGCAAACTGGTTAAGCCACTAAGGAAGTCAGTCTGGAGATTCCTCAGAAACCTGAAGATAACACTACCATTCAACCCAGCCATCCCACTCCTTGGAATTTACCCAAAGGAAATTAAATTGGCAAACAAAAAAGCAGTCTGCACATTAATGTTTATTGCAGCTCAATTCACAATAGCTAAGACCTGGAACCAACCCAAATGCCCATCCACAGTAGACTGGATAAAGGAATTATGGGACATGTCCTCTATAGAATACTATACAGCAGTCAAAAACAATGAAACCCTGTCATTTGCAACAAGATGGAGGAATTTGGAAAACATCATGCTGAGTGAAATAAGCCAGTCCCAAAGGGACAAATATCATATGTTCTCCCTGATCGGCGACAACTAACTGAGCACCAAAGGGGAAACTTGTTGAAGTGAAATGGACACTATGAAAAACAGTGACTTGATCAGCTATTGTCCTGACTGTTGATGTACAATGTAATACTTTATCCATTTTAGTATTTTTTTTTGTTCTAGTACCATTAGTTGAAAGCTGTAATTAACACACAATTATTCTTAGGTGTTTAAATTTTAACTGAAAAGTGATCCCTGTTAGGAATTTGGAAAACATTATGTTGAGTGAAATAAGCCAATCCCAAAGGGGCAAATACCACTTGTTCTCCTTGATAGGTGACAACTAACTGAGCACCAAAAAGGAAACCTGTTAAAGTGAAATGAACACTATGAGAAACGGTGACTTGATCGGCCCTCACCTTGACTGTTGATGAACAAATTAATATGTTATCCCTCTTAGTATTTTTTTTGTTTGTTCTACTTAATACTTTTGGTTGAATACTGTAATCAATAGACAATTCTTCTTAAGAGCTGAAACTTAACTGAAAAGTGATTGCTGTTAAATATAAGAGTGGGAATAAGAGGGAAGAGATGTGCAATTCGGGACATGCTCAAGCTGACTTACCTCAAACGGTAGAGTTAGAAACATACCAGGGGATTCCAATTCAATCCCATCAAGGTGGCATGTACCAATGCCATCTCACTAGTCCCAGTGATCAATTTCTGTTCACAATTGATTGTAATGATAGGACTAAGATCCAAAGGGATCACATAAACAAGACTAGTGTCTGGAAATACTAGCTGATAGAATCAAAATGGGAGAGAATGATCCAACATGGGAAATGAGATACACAGCAGACCCATAGAATGGCAAATGTCCTAACAGCACTCTGGCCTCATAATCAGCCCTTAAGGCATGCGGATCTGGCTGAAATGCCCATGAGAGTATTTCAGGCATGGAAAGCCAAGACACTCTGGGGGAAAAAAAAACCTGAATGAAAGATCTCCACGAGTGAGATCCCAGTGGAAAGAATGGGTCATCAAAGAAGGAAGTACCTTTCTCTGAAGGAGGAGAGAACTTCCACTTTGACCATGGCCTTGTCTAAATATGATCAGAGTCGGTGAACTCAGGGGGCTTCCATAGCCTTGGCAGCTCATGACAAGAGCCTAGGGTGATTACTGATGCCATAAACAAGAGTGTCAATTTGTTAAGTCAACAACAGGAGTCACTGTGCACTTACTCCTCATGTAGGATCTTTGTCTTTAGTGTGCTGTACATTGAGATTTAGTGCTATAACTAGTACTCAAACAGTATATTTCACTTTGTGTTTCTATGTGGGTGGAAACTGTTGAAATCTTTACTTAATGTATACTAAACTGATCTTCTGTAAAAAAGAAATAAAGAAAGAAAGAAATTATCAATTCCCAACTTGACTCTCACTGGGATTAAACATGACAATAGGTCTGATCTGATTTCATCATCATTTAAAAAATCATCTATTATTTTTCACTTTATGTTTGTGTGTGGGAGAAAACTGTTGAACTCTTTACTTAATGTATACTAAGCTGATCTTCTGTATATTAAGAGAATCGAAAATGAAGCTTGATGTGAATGGAAGGGGAGAGGGAGTGGGAAAGTGGAGGGTTGCGGGTGGGAGGGACGGTATGGGGGGGAAGCCATTGTAATCCATAAGCTGTACTTTGGAAATTTATATTCATTAAATAAAAGTTTTAAAAAAAAGAATACTAAGTGCATAAGTGCATTATCTTCTTTTCACATTTAACTTACAAAAGAATTGCAATTTTAACAAATTCCTTTCTTTTCACATTTTAACTAGCTAAAGGTAACTATTGTGAATTTGCCTGTGACTTATTTTGTCTAATAATCAGTTGACTAGACCAAATGTTTATTTTTTAATCCTCCATCCACAGCTATCCATTCTCCTTTAAGTCATCCTGGTAGCCTGCAAATCAGGAAAGAGCATATTTGCTATGACAGAATCTATCTTCTTCTGGAGGCCATGCTAATAAACATTCTGTCTCCCTGCATCAACTCTTATTTCTGATGTGTTGACTGTCCAGCATGGACCAGCCTGGGCCTAATTTTGGTTGGATAACAGAATGGTGAATCTGGGGGGATATAAGTGAATTTTCCAAGCAATCTGCCCCCTCTACTGGAAGGAGCAGGCTTATGTGCACAGGCTACTCAAGGTGAGCTGGGCCCAGGGCAGAGCATAAAAGGATATCCCAAACAGCTGCCAAGAATTCTTTTTTCTTGGGGATTCCCCCATTGCAGGGTGATAAAGGTGATCTCAGTTCTTGTCTCACTGTGAGAAGTTAGGGTAATAGGCAGTTAGTTTGGTCACGGTAAAGAACAAGGAAAGAATAGTTCTCCTAAGGAGGGTGAAAATGCTTGTCATGTGGGAAAAGCCAGGGAGATAAAGTTTATGAGCTGGAGACCATACCTCCCCCAGCCCATGTCATGCTAACACCCCACCTGTCAATCAGATGACTCTTCCCCAGGGTGTACCTCACCTTTCCTGGGATCTGGAGGCAGAGTTATGGGTGAATTATCACAGAGCAAGTCTGGAGGAGACAGCAGCGAGTTGCAGTAGCAGGGTGTTTTTATCAGGAGTTAATTGCACAGGCATGGTGAGCAAGCTGAAAGCAGTTAGCAATCAGCAACCAACACCTATTCCTGCCTGAAGTCCGAGGCCAGTGCCAGGTGTCCAGCATCTGCCCTCTGGTACCAAGTGTTTCCTTAATGTTCAATCAATACAACCCACACACCTTTACTTCTACTGTCTTGAGGTTTTAAACTTTTAGAACACCCCACCTTGTCACAGACTCACAAGGAAGAAGAATTTTTAAATGGACAAACAGAGAGAAAAGCAGGATTTATGTAAGTCAGAAACCTCCATCCAGAGTGGCCAGGAGTGGGGCTCCAAGAGGCAAAACCAGAAGGGGCTGCTGGTGTCGGGGTCTTTAAGCACAGGTTTGGGGGGGAAAACTGACACTCAGCTAACAATCAGTTGTAAGGCAGGGACAAAATCCAATAAAACCCTGATTTGTGATCTTATTTGTCATGTCTGGCTTGCTCTTCATAAAACAAAAGAGGCATTAGAAGGGTGGAATCACCACTCCCTTACTATTCTCATTATAAGATTGGAAGCTCCTGAGGAGTGGGGCAGGAAATTTTGTTTTGCTAAAAGCAGCTTTTGAAGAGAAAGATGCAGTGGGATTTGGCATGCTGATCTTGCTAAATATAACTTTTGTGGGGGCGGAGCCAAGATGGCGGAATAGTGAGGGCGTGCACCGATAGTCCGGGAAAATTTAGTTTAATAAAAGGGGAGTTACAGTAGCCGCAGAAAAAAGAACCAGGAAAATATTGCAGGGGAAACCCTTCTGGATGAATCAGAGGACCTACTGGGAGAACAAGGTCGCCCACCGCGCGGAAGCCAAGTCGCAGGACCGAGCCGCGGAAGCCCCAGGGTCTGCGCGCCAGTGCTCGAAGGGGAGTGCATGCCACACAGACAACAGTGGGGAGACTTGGGACGCTCAGGGCACCGAGTCCACACATCGGCGCTGGAAGGGGAGGTGAGCTCAATAACCCGAGACATTGGTGGGGAAACGGGGGTCAGAATCTAGAGGGGGGCCGGAAAGTGTAGCAAACTCACTACTGGAAAGAAGGAAAAAAAAAGCTTCGGGGTTTCTCTTCCCCCTAACCTTGCAAAGGTTACAAGGCTGCAAGGCTTGAAGAATTCCCAAGAGACAAAGAGCAGGCCTCATCTCTGGATTTACATATCAATGGGGGAGAGCTAAGGAACTGAGTCACTACAATTCAGTAGCCTAGGCAACCCAGTGGGAGTCCAGAGGAGCCAAAGACTGGAAGCGAAATACCATCAATTCTGCACCGCCGTGCCATGTGGTGTTACTTACCCCTTGAATAAATAAAATACATAAATAAATAAAAAGAGAGAGATTTACCACAAATAACCTGAGGGAGTCACCTTTGCACACCCTTAACCAGGAAGAACCAGGCAGAGCTCTCAGGCCGCACCCATCTCAAGCCTCCAAGGCTCCTCCAACAGCAGGCAGTCCACTTAACACGGACACAGTATGAAAAAAAAACAAAAAAAACAAAAAACAAAAAACAAACAAACAAAAAAAAACGCACAGTGACACAAGAAGAATTAACTATGCCGAGTAACAAACACAGAAAAGAGGGAGCAAGATCAACGATGACACTGTGATGCCTCCAAATAAACAAAACACCCAAAGCCAAGATTATGAAGATGATGAGATAGAAGAAATGCAAGATACGGATTTCAAAAAATTTATGATAAGAATATTTAAAAGTTTTCAAAAGAAAATCCTTGAACTACAGAAATCCTTAATGGACAAGATTGAAAATCTCACTCATGAAAATGAAATTTTAAGGAAGACTCAAAATGAAACGCAGAAACTAGTAGAACAGGAAAGTGTTATAGTGAAGAGAAATCAAAATGAAATGAAGAGCTCAATAGATCAAATGACAAACACATTAGAAAGCCTTAAAAACAGAATGGGTGTAGCAGAAGAGAGAATATCGGACTTAGAAGATACAGCACAGGAAAACATACAGTCAAACCAAAGAAAAGAAGAGGAAATTAGAATCTAAAAAATATTGTTGGGAATCTACAGGATACTATTAAAAAAACCAACATTCGAGTTCTAGGAGTTCCTGAAGGCATGGAGAAAGAGAAAGGATTGGAAGGCCTTTTTAGTGAGATACTAGCAGAGAACTTTCCAGGTTTGGAGGACAGAGATATCCTAGTACAGGAAGCTCATAGAACCCCCAATAAACATGACCAAAAGAGATCCTCACCACGACACGTGGTAATTAAACTTACCACAGTGAAACATAAAGAAAAGATCCTAAAATGTGCAAGAGAGAAACATCAGATTACTCTCAGAGGATCTCCAATCAGACTCACAGCAGACTTCTCATCAGAAACACTACAGGCTAGGAGGGAATGGTGAGGCATAGCACAGGTGCTAAGAGAGAAAAATTGCCAGCCCAGAATATTATATCCTGCCAAGCTCTCATTTGTGAATGAAGGTGAAATAAAGACCTTTCATAGCAAACAGAAATTGCAAGACTTTGTGGCCACTCATCTGGCCCTGCAAAAGATACTTAAAGATGTGCTACACTCGGAAACACAGAAACACGGCCATCAATATGAAAGAAGGGAAAGGAAGAACACCTACCAGTAAAAGAGCATGGGAAGCTCAAAGCATATACTAGAAAATATTTCCGGGAAAATGGCAGGGCAAAGTCACTACGTATCAATAGTCACATTGAACATTAATGGTCTGAATTCTTCAGTTAAAAGACACCGTTTGGCTGACTGGCTCACAGAACACAACCCAACTATTTGTTGCCTATAAGAAACACATCTCTCTAACAAAGAGGCATGCAGACTGAAAGTGAAAGGTTGGAAAAAGATATTCCATGCCAACAGAAACCAAAAAAAAGCAGGTGTAGCCATATTAATATCAGACAAAATAAACTTTAATACAAAAACTGTTAAGAGAGACAAAGAGGGACACTATATAATGATTAAGGGTTCAATTCAACAGGAAGATGTAACTATTATAAATGTATATGCACCTAATTACAGGGCACCGGTCTATTTAAAAGATATGTTAAGGGACTTAAAGGGAGATTTAGATTCCAATACAATAGTACTGGGGGACTTCAATACTCCACTCTCAGAAATAGACAGATCATCCAGACGGAAAATCAACAAGGAAACAGCAGATTTAATTGACACTATTGCCCAAATGGATCTAACAGATATCTACAGAACTTTCAACCCTACATCTAAAGACTTCACATTCTTCTCAGCAGTGCATGGAACCTTCTCTAGGATTGATCACATACTGGGCCATAAAGCAAGTCTCAGCAAATTTAAAAGAATTAGAATCATACCATGCAGCTTCTCAGACCACAGCGGAATGAAGCTGGAAATTAGCAACTCAGGAAACCCCAGAAAGTATGCAAACACATGGAGACTGAACAACATGCTCCTGAATGAACACTGGGTCATTCAAGAAATCAAAAGAGAAATCAAAAACTTTCTGGAAGTAAATGAAGACAACAACACAACATATCAAAACTTATGGGATACAGCAAAAGCAGTATTGAGAGGCAAATTTATAGCAATAGCTGCCTATATCAAGAAATTGGAAAGGCACCAAATAAATGAGCTTTCAGCGCACCTCAAGGACCTAGAAAAACTGCAGCAAACCAAACCCAAATCTAGTAGGAGAAGAGAAATAATTAAAACCAGAGAAGAAATTAACAGGATTGAATCCAAAAAAACATTACAAAAAATCAGCCAAGTGAGAAGCTGGTTTTTTGAAAAAATAAACAAAATTGACACCCCATTGGCCCAACTAACTAAAAAAAAGAAGAGAAAAGACCCAAATCAATAAAATCAGAGATGAAAAAGGAAATGTAACAACAGACACCACAGAAATAAAAAGAATCATCAGAAATTACTACAAAGACCTGTATGCCAGCAAACAGGAAAACCTATCAGAAATGGATAGATTCCTGGACACATGCAACCTGCCTAAATTGAACCAGGAAGACATCGAAAACCTAAACAGACCCATAACTGAAACAGAAATTGAAACAGTAATAAAGGCCCTCCCAACAAAGAAAAGCCCAGGACCAGATGGATTCACTGCTGAATTCTACCAGACATTGAAAGAAAAACTAACTCCAATTCTTCTCAAACTATTCAGAACAATCGAAAAAGAGGGAATCCTCCCAAATTCTTTCTATGAAGCCAGCATCACCTTAATCCCTAAGCCAGAGAAAGTTGCAGCACTGAAAGAAAATTACAGACCAATATCCCTGATGAACATAGACGCAAAAATCCTCAATAAAATTCTGGCCAATAGAGTACAACAACACATCAGGAAAATCATCCACCCAGACCACGTGGGATTCATCCCTGGTATGCAGGGATGGTTCAACATTCGCAAATCAATCAATGTGATTCACCGCATTAACAGACTGCAAAAGAAAAACCATATGATTATCTCAATTGATGCAGAGAAAGCATTTGATAAAATTCAACACCCTTTCATGATGAAAACTCTAAGCAAATTGGGTATAGAAGGAACATTCCTCAATATAATCAAAGCAATTTATAAAAACCCACAGCCAGCATCCTATTGAATGGGGAAAAGTTGGAAGCATTTCCACTGAGATCTGGCACCAGGCAGGAATGCCCACTCTCACCACTGCTATTTAACATAGTTCTGGAAGTTTTAGCCAGAGCCATCAGACAAGAAAAAGAAATCAAAAGAATACAAATCAAGAAGGAAGAAGTCAAACTATCCCTCTTTGCAGACGATATGATTCTGTACTTAGAGGATCCAAAGAACTCTACTAAGAGACTATTGGAACTCATAGAGGAGTTTGGCAAAGTGGCAGGATATAAAATCAATGCACAAAAATCAACAGCCTTTGTATACACAAGCAATGCCATGACTGAGAGAGAACTGCTAAGATCAATCCCATTCACAATAGCTACAAAAACAATCAAATACCTTGGAATAAACTTAACCAAGGACGTTAAAGATCTCTATGATGAAAATTACAAAATCTTAAAGAAAGAAATAGAAGAGGATCCCAAGAAATGGAAAAATCTTGCATGCTCATGGATTGGAAGAATCAACATCATCAAAATGTCCATTCTCCCAAAAGCAATTTATAGATTCAATGCAATCCCAATCAAGATACCAAAGACCTTCTTCTCAGATCTAGAAAAAATGATGCTGAAATTCATATGGAGGCACAAGAGACCTCGAATAGCTAAAGCAATCTTGTACAACAAAAACAAAGCCGGAGGCATTACAATACCAGATTTCAGGGCATACTACAGGGCAGTTGTAATCAAAACAGCATGGTACTGGTACAGAAACAGATGGATAGACCAATGGAACAGAATTGAAACACCAGAAATCAGCCCAAACATCTACAGCCAACTTATATTTGATCAAGGATCTAAAACTAATTCCTGGAGCAAGGACAGTCTATTCAATAAATGGTGCTGGGAAAACTGGATTTCCACGTGCAGAAGCATGAAGCAAGACCCCTACCTTACACCTTACACAAAAATTCACTCAACGTGGATTAAAGACCTAAATCTACGTCCTGACACCATTAAGTTATTAGAGAACATTGGAGAAACCCTTCAAGATATTGGCACAGGCAAAGAATTTCTGGAAAAGACCCGGGAGGCACAGGCAGTCAAAGCCAAAATCAACTATTGGGATTGCATCAAATTGAGAAGTTTCTGTACTGCAAAAGAAACAGTCAGGAGAGTGAAGAGACAACCGACAGAATGGGAAAAAATATTTGCAAACTATGCAACAGATAAAGGGTTAATAACCAGAATCTACAAAGAGATCAAGAAACTCCACAAAAACAAAACCAACAACCCACTTAAGAGATGGGCCAAGGACTTCAATAGACATTTTTAAAAAGAGGAAATGCAAATGGCCAACAGGCACATGAAAAAATGTTCAAGATCACTAGCAATCAGGGAAATGCAAATCAAAACCACAATGAGGTTTCACCTCACCCCGGTTAGAATGGCTCACATACAGAAATCTACCAACAACAGATGCTGGCGAGGATGTGGGGAAAAGGGGACACTAACCCATTGTTGGTGGGAATGCAAACTGGTCAAGCCACTATGGAAATCAGTCTAGAGATTCCTCAGAAACCTGAAGATAACCCTACCGTTCGACCCAGCCATCCCACTCCTTGGAATTTACCCAAAGGAGTTTAAATTGACAAACAAAAAAGCGGTCTGCACCCTAATGTTTATTGCAGCTCAATTCACAATAGCCAAGACCTGGAACCAACCTAAATGCCCATCAATGGTAGACTGGATAAAGAAATTATGGGATATGTATTCTTTAGAATACTATACCGCAGTAAGAAACAACGAAATCCAGTCATTTGCAACAAAATGGAGGAATCTGGAACACATCATGCTGAGTGAAGTAAGCAAGTCCCAAAGGGACAAATACCATATGTTCTCCCTGATCGGTGACAACTGACTGAACACCAAAAAGGAAACCTCCTGAAGTGAAATGGACACTATGAGAAATGGTGACTTGATCAGCATAGCCCTGACTGTTAATGAACAACTTAATACATTATCCCTCTTCGTATTTTTTTTGTCTGTTCTACTTAATATGACTGGTTTAATTCTGTAATTATCACACAGTTATTCTTAAGTGTTGAAAATTAACTGAAATGTGATCCCTGTTAAACATAAGAGTGGGAATAAGAGAGGGAAGAGATGTACAATTTGGGACATGCTCAAGCTGACTTGCCCCAAATGGTAGAGTTAGAAACATACCAGGGGATTCCAATTCAATCCCATCAAGGTGGCATGTACCAATGCCATCTCACTATTCCAAGTGATCAATTTCAGTTCACAATTGATCATAATGAAAGGACTAAGAGTCAAAGGGAGCACATAAACAAGTCTAGTACCTGCTAACACTAACCGATGGAATAAATAAAGGGGAGAGTGATCCAACATGGGAAGTGAGATACTCAGCAGACTTATAGAATGGCGGATGTCCTAAATAGCACTCTGGCCTCAGAATCAGCCCTAAAGGCATTCGGATCAGGCTGAAAAGCCCATGAGAGTATTTCAGGCATGGAAAGCCAAGACACTCTGGCAAAAAGATCTCTGTGAGTGAGATCCCAGTGGAAAGAACAGGTCTTCAAAGAGGGAGGTGCCTTTCTCTGAAGGGAGGAGAGAACCTCCACTTTGACTATGACTGTGTCTAAACAAGATAAGAGTCGGAGAACTCAAGCGGCTTCCATAGCCTTGGGAACTCATGACTGTTGCATAGGGAGATTACTGATGCCATAGACAGGAGTGTCAATTTGTAAAGTCAACAACAGGAGTCACTGTGCACTTACTCCTCATGTAGGATCTCTGTCCTTAATGTGCTGTACATTGAGGCTTAATGCTATAACTAGTACTCAAACAGTATATTTCACTGTGTGTTTCTATGGGGGTGCAAACGATTGAAATCTTTACTTAATGTACACTAAACTGATCTTCTGTAAAAAAAAAGAAAAGAAAAGAAATTATCAATTCCCAACTTGACTCTCACGGGGATTAAAGATGACAATAGGTCTGATCTGATTTCATCATCATTTAAAAAAAATCATCTATTATTTTTCACTTTATGTTTCTGTGTGGGAGCAAACTGTTGAAATCCTTACTTAAGGTATACTAAGCTGATCTTCTGTATATAAAGAGAATCGAAAATGAAGCTTGATGTGAATGGAAGGGGAGAGGGAGTGGGAAAGGGGAGGGTTGTTGGTGGGAGGGACGATTTGGGGGGGGAAGCCATTGTAACCCATGAGTCGTACTTTGGAAATTTATATTCATTAAATAAAAGATAAAAAAAAAGATAACTTCTGTGGGATGCAAGCATTTTACATCCTCAGTTTCCACTGCACTAACCCAAGTGTCTATTAACATGTCTGACTCCTCACAGCAATACTATGTAACAACTCCTTTTATGAGACTCATAGCAAGCGTGATAAACGGGAGGGTGCTCTCTCTGTGTGTCTGTCACGCCAACCCCCTCCTGCCCCGTGTCTCTCTCTCCCCCCCGCTTGTGGCCCCTAGGGAGCAAGTAATGGATGTCCCTCTTCACCTGTCCTGGCCCACTCTCCCTAAACAAAGCCTTCATGTTCCTGTGTCTTCTTCTCACTCCTTAAATAAACCTTACCATACTGCACATCATGTTTGTGCTAGTACTTCGAATTCTTCTCTAAGTAAAAGGCTAGAGTCTGGAATAGAAATTTAGACCCAACCTAGCCCACAACACTTGCTTTCCCCAAAAGTACCTGTGTGACTCATTTGATGTAGGCAGGCAGGTAGGATAAATTTGAGCTGGAAGACACCTTCATTGTGCTCCTCTGTGATCTCATGCCCCTACCTGACCACACCTGCATGCTCACCTGCCAATCAGACTAATTAACCACACCCCTTTGGAAGTAGATAAAAGTCCTAGAACATGCTGGGCCCAGTCTTTTCTCCCTTTTTGTCCTTTTTATTTTCCTTGATGCCCTTGATCCCTTTGTTGCCCCCACACCTTTGGGGCACATGGCCCTCGGGCCACCCTTGCTGTCTGCCTTGGCTTTGCTACCTGTGCTAAGCTGCTTGTAGCTGCTCATAACCAAATGCTTGCTGCACGTGGCTCCTGGCCTGCTCTCTGCTCAGTATGGCCCCAACATAATTTCTGGACTTTTCTTTCTCCCTTAGATAAAGGCCTCAATCCCCTATGCATTTCTCTCACTAAGTAAAAAGATTAAAAAACTTACCATGCTGCCTAGTCTATTTGAGCCAGTATTTAGAATTCTTCTCTGAATTTGTGGTAAGATCCCACACAGATTATTAATTTCAGAAATATTGATAAGCAATTCAGTTTCACCTTGAGCTTCCAATTTTATAACAGCAAGGGAGTGGTGATTCCAGCCTTCTGAGCTCCCAGTTTACTGTGAAAACAAGTTGTCTATCCCATCACTCCCAATGGCTCTTCTGTTTTATCAGGAGCAAGCCAGACACAGCAAATGAGGTCTTTGGATGGGTTTTTGTCCCTGCCTTCTGACAGGTGATTCTCAGTTGTTTTATTTATTTATTTTTTTTTTTTTGCCCAAAATTGTGCCTAAAACTCCACTACCACCAACCCCTTTGGGTTTTGCCTCTCTTGGATCCCCCTCTCCTAGGCACCTTGGCAGGAGGCCTCTGACTTAAGAAAATCTTGCTTTCCTCTTGGCCCTGTCTGCATGGCAATTCTTCTTCCATGTGAGACAAAGAACTGAGGTAACCTTTCCCCACCACCATTTTGTGGGGAGCAACCTGGACTAGACTAAGTTACTGGAATTAAGACTTATTCTATGCATCTGCTCTCCCACAATATGGCGCTGGGAGAGGAGGAAACAGCTTCCACGCAGCTGCCTCTTGCCAACTTGAGTGATGACCTCCAGGAGCTGATCCTGCTCCTGATTGGAGGAGAGCAGCATACTCGGCATGTGGGCAGCCGAGTTGGGATTGGCGGAAGAGGACTATAAGGGAGGAGAGAGACAGCATGCACCAGGAACATCTAAGGGGAACATCTATTTGAAGGAACACCTGTGCAGCCCCCGAGAGAGCCGGCCGGCGGTGTGCCACTCCCCCGCAGAAGTGAGGAAAAGTGGCAGGGGGAACCGCCCTTCCACGGAGGTGGAAGGGATGGTAGCCAACCCGGGAAGAACCAGCAGCAAACCCGGGAAGGGCCAAGAAGACAAAAGAACAGCACAGGGTCCTGTGTCATTCCTCCACGAAGATGGGGAGTGACATAATGGTGCCATGACTCGGATAGGAAGCCTAGGCAGGGTTTAGTGTTGCTCCTCCGCGAAGAGGGGGAGCGACACCATTTTGCCCATAATGTCATGTCAAAGAAGAATTGCCATGCAGACAGAGACTGTGTGCAAAACAAGCTTTAAGTGAGAAGGTTCCTGGTACTGTAGTAGGAGGGGGGCTCCAAGGGATATCTTGCCTTGGAAACTTGCCAGCAACTGGGACTTTTATACACAAAAGTGGCTACCTAGATATAAGCTCTCAGTGGAGAAGCTAACAACCAATCATAGAGTTAGGATAACAACCAATCATAGGTTGAGATAACAGCCAATCAGAGGCAAGAATAACACCCATCAGAGAGCTGGAGTTGGTAACATTATCCAGCCTGCTCATGATAAAAAACTAAGTGTTGTTACAGGTGGCCTCTGTGAGGAGGCAAGCACTTTGTCCGCTCTTAAATGGACTCTGCCCCTTTTCTATTTCTGACAGGAACCTCATCACACTGCCTATTAACCTGTCTAACTCCTCACAACCCTTCTCTCCACGCCTTGGTGTCAACTACCTATTAATGCTCATTGGTACAGGGAAACAGTATTCGGATGGATAGAGGGAATTGATAGGCTCCCAATTTGGGTAACAAGTTGATGGGCTCCAGACATGGTAAGATAAACTGGGTGCTCACTGGGAATCCTGTCTCTGACATTTGGGCTTCATGCTGTTTGGACCTAGTTTAGGTCCAAATGTTCTGTACTATTCCAGTACCAGTTGGCAGGACATCAGTCCCTCCACAAGAAGGATTTGGTTTGGAACAGTACTCTGTTGATTTGTATCAGAATTTCTTTTGCTTTGGTAAAAATATGTGTACTTCAATTTTAACTTTGTCCAAGAGCTCTCTGAGCTCTATCCTAGCTGATTCGGACATCCTATAGTTATGGTTGTATTGATGTAGGCAGGCAGATAGGACAAAATTGATTAGATTTGTGAGCTGGGTGACCATGCCCCTGTGTGATCTCATACCCCTACCTGACCCCACCTGTATGCTCAATCAGGCTACATAACCACTCCTTTTTGAAAGAAAACTCATATTTAAAAAGTAAAAACTTTTATACTTTTTTTAAAGTTTTAAGTAACTTTATTTAGTTGCAATTAAATCTGGTCTATAGCTGTTTAAATCACCCTGAATTAAGTGAATGATTTTTGTTATTTCATAGTGATTAGATATCAAATTTTTTTAAATTTGATATCTTTGACAGGTTTTCTCAAAATCAAGTCCTAAATTGAGTTTTTTGACCTTGAGGTTTCCAGCTGGGTCCCTGGATATCCTCAAAGGATGTAGTTCTCAGGCTTGTAGAGACAATAGCTAAGTAGTCTCATTTGTGTGGAAAGCAGTGTCAAGTATAATCATAAACTTTAAGCTACATTCATGTAGGCATGTTACTGATGTAAAGATTCTAAAGACTAATAACATCAATAGAGCTCTAATGTTCCTGCCAGTCATGATTGTTATCTTAAAAAGAGGGATGAGTGTAGTACAGTTCTCGGACAGAGAGATGTGACACTGAGACTTTTTATTAATGCTGGTATGAGGCCCAGTACATTTACATCCAAAAGACTTTGCACTGAACAAAGCAGGGCATTGCCTTAGACACTATCTTAGTCTCTTTGTCTCTCTTATATGGTCATATTCCAATTGGGTACTTCAAGGCTAATGGGCTGCTATAGGGTTGCACATGTATATGTAGTTACTGGTTAGGCCATGGTGCCCTTTCTTTGTTCTGGGAGGGCCCTTAACTTTCTGTTTGAAAGCCCCTAGCTCAGGGGACTTGGGGCTTTAGAAGATCTTTGAAATTGTTTTTAGCCCATCATTGCTTGAAATGGTGGAATAGCTTATAAAACACAGTTGTGGTTTTTGAAAACTGTTATATATAACAGAAACAGCTACATCTCCTTGTTCATTGCTAAATTGTCCAAATTTCAATCATAATTTTAAGTCTTTTGTAATACACAATTCTTGTTGTCCTCTGGAAACATTTTACAATGACAAAAGACTCTAACAAATATTATAAATACAGATTTCTGACAAAAGATCAATGGACTAAAAATTTCCAGAACTTTAAAGAAGAAAATGATAGATTTATGAAATTGCTACTGGACACCAAATAAGACAAGAAGTAATTATATGAGATTCAGTGACCAGGTGAAATCTGTGGGTTTACAAGTCATTTACTTAATCCATTGTTGTTTCTATTCTTAAATGTTTTCTCTTCTAGGTTTAAAGATTTTCATGAAATTTCAAAAATTTTCAACACTTTATTAAACTATATTTGTAAATAAGGATAAATAGATTTATCTCTTTCCTCCTAATTCTTCCAAAATTCCAAAGCTTTGGGGTATTTTTGTTTTTCATGGCAATCAGATTGTTTGCATGGGTTCAGTAAGAATCTGTTTTCTTCATAAAAGCATTCAATTTGAAACATTGGCATACCTAAAAATATAAGCAAAATGCCTGACTGCAAGGGCTCCCAGCCTTTCTGTGAGTAAATAAAATTATCATTTCTTAATAGGCATGAAACTTTTAAAAAAATTTTATTTAAGAGGGACCAGCACTGTGGTGCAGGTTAATCCTCCTCCTGCAGTGCCAGCATCCCTTATGGGCTCCAGTTTGAGTCCCGGTTGTTCCTCTTCTGATCCAGCTCTCTGCTAAGGCCTAGGAAAGTAGTAGAAGATGGTCCAAGTGCTTCAGCCCCTGCACCCATGTGGGAAGAAGCTCCAGGGTCCTGGATTTTGATTAGCCCAGCACCGACATTGCTGTCATTTGGGGAGTAAACCAGCAGATGGAAGACTTTTCTCTCTGTCTCTCCCTTTCACTGTCTGTAACTCTACCTCTCAAATAAAGAATAAATAAAATCTTTTAAAAAATTTTTAAGGCATACAAATTTCATGTATTTCCTGTATACAGATTCCATAATATGCTACTTCCTATCCTTCCCTCCCTCCTGCCCACACTCCCAAACTTCATCCTCCTCCCTCTCCTACTTTCATTCTTAATTTTTACAAAGATATATTTTCAGTTAACCTTATACTGATAAGATTAACCCTATACTAAGTAAAGTGTTCAAGAAACAGTATGTACAAAACAGTGTTCCTCAACAGTAGAGACAAGGGCTGTTCAAAATCATTGAGTCACAAAATGTAAATTTCACTTTGGTTTACTGCCTTTTAGGTATTCTATTAGTTATCACAGATCAGGGAAAACATGGTATTTGTCTTTTGGGGCTGGCTTATTTTCTAAGTATAATGGTTTCCAGTTGCACCTATTTTGCAGCAAATGACAGGATTTCATTTTTTTTCCACCGTATAGTGTTTCATAGTAATAGATGTGACACTTAAAAAGACTAAATACTAAACAAAAAAATCAAAAAAAGAACAACAACAAAAAAGATTAAGTGCTATACTATACTTAAAAAAAATCTGGAACCAGCTGCTCCACTTCTGATCCAGCTCTCTTCTGTGGCCTGGGAAAGCAGTAAAAGATGGCCCTGGCTTCAGATCAGTTCAGCTCCTGCCATTGCGGCCATCTTGGGAGTGAATCATCAGATGGAAGACTTTCTCTCTCTCTCTTCCTCTCCTTCTCTGTGTAACTCTGACTTTCAAGTAAAATAAATAAATCTTTTTTAAAAAATCTGAATCTGCCTTAGTTGGGCTTGCTGACTCTGAGAGTATTCCAAATCTGAGATTACTACATAGCCAATCAAATTTTCTTTCTGTGCTTAATACAAATGACCAATCAACAAACTATAATGTCTACTTCAGATTGTATATTTCTTTATTATTCCTATGATGCATGTTTTTATCATTTGTTTTGTTACTCATTTTTTTGAGCTTTGAGTCTACTGCCCATCAGAATTCTACAGAAGTACAACTCCCAGCAAGATAACTCTTGCCTTGCACTTAGAGCTGCAGAAGTGATTAAGTTATATTTTAACAATAGATTGCAGGTAAAGGTATCCTAAGGACTCTTCTACTTCTTTATCACTCAAATAAGTTAGAAAAGGTTTCTAATAATGATTCTTGGTCATCAGTGATTCCTCTGCAAAATGGAACCAGATAAGACCAAACAACCAGTACAGAGTTTATCCTGACAATGTGGAATATAGACTAGCTGAAGGATCACTGATGACAGTGTTTTGGAGAAAAACATGACACAAGTGGATATGGATATAGGAGTTAAGGTGGAATCACTGGTACCAATCTGAAAAGATCAAGAAGTTATGAAGAAGGAATTCTTTCAAATGATTATTTGATAGCAACTATCACAGTAAACTGCCAGAACTGTAACCTCTACAGAGGGCCACCACTTCAAAGATATGCGAGCAAGATATGATGCATGAGAACTCTCATATCCTTTTCTAGAATTTCTATGTAGCAACTGTACTGGGGTTTTCAGACTTGAGATAGCTGTTTGACTTGTTTATAAATAGGAAACAAGGTTTAGGACTGACAGTGTTGACTAAAATCTAAAAAATGGAGTACATGATATATTTTTTCAAAGTATCTGGGTGTTACCACCCAAGGCTTACCAACTTATCTGAGAAAAATAGCAGCTACCTGTGACATACTACAGGCTGCAGAGTAGTTTTCTCTTGAGTAGCCCACATCAACACATGCTACTATTTCTAGAATAGGGAGGTTACTGGCCCACTTACAGCTATTTGGGAAACATTTACTCATATTATCTGATAACCTAAACATTATTCTAAAAAATGTATCATATTAAATCACCATGCTTTCAGACTATCTGGGGAATATATGCACAAATGTGCTAAGCAATGTATTCTAGAGGCTGTGATACCTAATATCCATGAAGCTGGGATTTACAAGCTCCCACCCCATTTAATTCTATCCTACTTGTTAATCAGACACTCCCCTTTCCAGAATGCTTTGTTTCTTATACAGGTCCTTTGGAAAAGGCACCATGTAAGTATGTATACCAAGTCTACATGGAATTTGATGGAGATGTCATAAAACTCCCAGGTGACTACAGTACCTCAAAAAGGTAGGTACAGGAGGTGCTCACCTCTCTTTCATCAAAAACCAATGTTAAAACAGGTGCTGAGATGCCATCTCTCTATTTCCCCTCCCCTACCCCTTTTCTCCCTCTGGCCTTCTCCATTCCTCATGAATGCCCGTGTGTGTGTGTGTGCATGTGTGTGTGTGTGTGTGTGTGTTTGCTTTCTCACCTTTTAGATAAACTTTATCATTTTGTGCTTCATAGGGTCCCTGTATTAGAATGCTTCTATAAGTAGGAGCCATGGATCTGGAATAAAAATTTATTATGCTTTTTATTTTTTAAAAAAGATTTATTTGCTTATTTGAAAAGCAGAGCTACAGAGAGAGAGATAGAGACAGAGACAGAGAAAAGAGAGATCATCCTTTAGCTGATTCACTCTTCAACTAATTTTGGCTAAATGGTTTGACTCTCTGACAGCTTAAATTCCAAACCGAGTCTTCCAACTTTGGGCTTCCAGTCGGATCCCTGGAACTCTCAAAGGATGAGACTCTAAATTTGTTAAAGTAACAGCTGCTTGGGTCAATTCAAATTATATAAAATATATTAAAATCTTATAAATGATGTCAGACCTATGCTGTATTTATGTTTTTACTTTCCAGCTAAAGTGGTCTTATAAAAATAAGAGTAAATTCTGTGTATACAAGCCTTTATGTTGTTAACTAAAGTAAGCCAATGCAGATTGGTTCAGAAAATTGAGGTAATGCAAACGCCCTTGGGTTTGCTCAGTGGCTTGCTTGTTCAGTTTTACATGTCTTTGATATGTTTTAAACTTGTTTCTCTTAATGAGGAAGAATCTTTTCAAAGTTGTAAACATGCACTAGTGTTTGCTGTCCAGGAAGTGTTATCCTCATGTTACTTAAAAACATAAAAATGTAATTTTAACTTTTATTTCAGATAAAGGTGTGGTATTCATTAATAACTCAGTGTCTTAAGTCATCTAGGCATCAGTACTAAGTAAGACTTGGAAAAATATATTATATATACTTTTAACATCTCAAATTCAATTAAAAAAAACTGTTTGAGTTTCTTAACATGTATTCTCATAGGTTGTCCATACATGACAATTCAAGGCTATGTAAAAGTAACTACAGGTATAAAGTTTCAAAAGGTGTAAACAAGTCATAAAAAGTTTTAAAATGTTTACGATTTTAAAATATGGCTTACAGAGTTGAGTGCTAATGCTAAAATTACACTGACCTAAAGTTAGTTTGATCTTCTGTTATAACAATGCTTTTTTTTAAATGTGTACTAATGTTAGTAAATATATAAAAATGGTCTAAATCATAAATCTTGGAATCTGTTTTTGCAAAAACTGTAATGTCTATTTTAACAGTGTCTGCTTAATCGGTTACTCTGCCAATTCTAGAGTTAGGTCCTGTAAGCTCTTTTTGACTGTTAAATAATTCTAAATTATGTAAACTCTTATATACAAGGTTTTTTTTTTTTATTTCTGGTTTATTCGACAACAAGAGACATAAAATTAATGTTAATCCATTGTGTACTCTACTGTCTCTGTTAAGTTATGGTTATGCAGCAAATGCTAAAAAACTGGGTTCCAGAAATGTGCACACACACACACACACACACTCACACAGACAGTGGGGTATTACAGCTCAGGGACAGCTCTGCAGGTTGGCTTGTGCTGCTACCTGCTCCGTGCAAAGTAGCAGGCTGCCACTTCAGCTCCAGATGTGTGGTGATCCAGAATCTCACACACCGGGCCATGATCACTGAGAGGTTGAAGAGTGGTGCAAGGGCTCCCTTTTTATCCTCATTTTTGGAGGTTCTCCAGCTTGCCATTCTCTGACTTGTCCAATCAATGCTGTTTCCTCCTTGCTTAGAGTTGGACAGTCCAGTCTGCATGGGTAGGAGGGTATTGCCTGTAGTGCACTGTTATCTGACTGACCAGGGATGTCTGCTTGGTATGGTTAGGCATGTCTCCCTAACAGCTGTTAGTTATTGCCTCACCTCCTGACTTATAACTCCACTTTATTTTTATTTTGTGGCTAGTGGTACTTCTTAACTCAATGTTTTACTGTGTTTCCACAGTTCATCTTCTTTTCGGGTAAGCGGTGATCTGTGACTCTTTTTGAGATTCCTGTGGATTCCCCACACTGCACCTCCAGGACACATGGCCTTCAGGCCATGTGCTCTAGGCTTCCTGGCCCAGATACAGGCCTAGATGCTCTTCCATGTGGCTGGTTCCTGGTACTTGATATGAACCCCTGTTTACCTCTCTCTCTTAAATAAAGCTCTCACTCTCCTATGCATCTTTCTCACTAAAACCCTAAAACGTACCATGCTGCCTCGTTTATCTGTGCCGGTATTGAGAATTCTTCTCTAAATATTAGGCAAGAACCCTCTTGGGCTTATTAATATTGGGGATTTACTAATAAGCCCATGGTGAAATCGAAGGTGTGGGGAGCAACTGGGAGCAACTCGGACTAGACGAAGTTACTAGACTTATTCTATGCATCTGCTCTCCCACAATATGGCGCTGGGAGAGGAGGAAACAGCTTCTACACAGCTGCCTCCAGTTCAACCAATAAACTGTAGGACCTGCTCCTGATTGGAGGAGAGCAGTGTACTCGGCGTGTGGGTAGCAGAGTTGGGATTGGTGGAAGAGGACTATAAAGGAGGAGAGAGACAACATGCACCAGGAACATCTATCTGAAGGAACACCTGTGCAGCCCCCCGAGAGAGCCGGCCGGCGGTGTGCCACTCCCCTGCGGAAGTGGGGAATGTGGCAGGGGGAACCGCCCTTCCACGGAGGTGGAAGGGACGGTAGCCAACCCGGGAAGAACCAGCAGCAAACCCAGGGAGGGCCGAGCAGACGAAAGAACAGCGCAGGGTCCTGTGTCGTTCCTCCGTGAAGAGGGGGAGTGACATAATGGTGCCATGACTCTGATAGGAAACCTAGGAGGGAAGAAGTGGGAAGAAGTGGGAAAATACCAGAGAGACTAGCAAACAGCCTAGGAAAAAGCCAGACGGAAAAGGTGCCGGAAGAAGCTATTGAAAGCCTAGGCATAGACTCAGATACGGACTGTGGGAAAGAAGTTAGGATTTAAAAGTGAAAGCAAGAAGATACTTAGATACGGACTGCAGGTTGAAAGCGAAAGTGCAACCTAGAAGGAACACCACGGACTGTGGGGAGAGGCCAGGAGAAATGAGAGGGGAATATTGTTGGAAGAAAAGTTAGGAAACATACCGGGTAGAAAAAAAAAAATGTTAGGGAGGATGAAGCCGCGGGGGCAGGCCGAGGCAGAGATGTAAGCTATATTGGGATTCATCGAGTCAGCCCGGGGAACAAGAGGCAAAAATCTGGAACCAGAGGCAGAGACGTGGGCCGCCAGGTTGGAATCCATCAGATTAACCCCGGGGAGCAAAAGACGGGAAGCCAAACCAAAAGGCACAGACATAAGCTATAGGTTGCATTTCGCCAGGTTAGCCTGGGGAACTTAGACTGAATACCGGTGGCAGAAACGTGAGCTAGGCTGTGTGACTTGCAGAAGCCACCACGCGCAGAGAGAGTGCACGGGGCGCGAATAGATAGGGAATGTGGTGCTAGCGCAAAGGCCGTGGTTCCGGCGCGAAGGGCGTGGAGACCGCGGAGAGCGCGCGAAGCTGGGAAGTGGCTCAGAGCCGGGAAGCCAGCAGATGAGAAGCACGGGCTGAAGCTGCGCAGAGCCGGGAAGCAGCCTCGGGGCGGGTGCCGGGAAGCTGCGGGGATAAGAGAAACAGAAGTTTAGAAGTAAAATGAGAGAAATAGGAATGCTGGCAGATAGAAGTAAAATAGGAGAGATAGGAATGCCCGGAGGTAGAGAAATAGAGAAAAATAAGGCCTCCCCACAACACAACATGGCAATGAGAGAGCTTGGATTCGGTCTGCCTGATTAGTAAGACGATAAGCACCTGTGGGTGGCTGCAGGTCACCAAAGACAGGCACGTTATCAACACCAATAAGTCTCCCCACAATACGGCAATGAGAAGGCTTGGATTTGGTTTGCCTGATTGCTAGGGCTTGTAAGCACCTGCAGGCAATTCTAGCAGAGCAGAGCATGCGCTGCAGGGCACCGAACACAGGCACGCATCAGCGCCTAAAAACCTCCTCACAACATGGCAAAGAGAGGACCCGGATTCGGTTTGCCTGATTGATAGGGCTTGTAAGCACCTGTGGGCAACTCTAGCAAGCAGAGCAGAGTGTGTGCCGCGGGGCACCGAAGACAGGCGTGTATCAATACCAAAAATAAAAAGAAAGGGGGATCTGTGGGGAGCAACTGGGAGCAACTCGGACTAGACGAAGTTACTGGAATTAAGACTTATTCTATGCATCTGCTCTCCCACAATATGGCACTGGGAGAGGAGGAAACAGCTTCTACACAGCTGCCTCCAGTTCAACCAATAAACAGCAGGACCTGCTCCTGATTGGAGGAGAGCAGCGTACTCAGCGTGTGGGTAGCAGAGTTGGGATTGGTGGAAGAGGACTATAAAGGAGGAGAGAGACAACATGCACCGGGGAACATCTATCTGAAGGAACACCTGTGCAGCCCCCAAGAGAGCCGGCCAGCGGTGTGCCGCTCCCCCGCGGAAGTGGGGAAAGTGGCTAGGGGGAACCGCCCTTCCATGGAGGTGGAAGGGATGGTAGCCAACCCGGGAAGAACCAGCAGCAAACCCGGGGAGGGCCGAACAGACAAAAGAACAATGCAGGGTCCTGTGTCGTTCCTCCACGAAGAGGGGGAGTAACATAATGGTGCCATTACTCGGATAGGAAGCCTAGGCAGGGTTTAGTGTCGTTCCTCCATGAAGAGGGGGAGCGACAGAAGGCACCCCAAATTCCGGTAGCACATGTGGCACCCCGGATAGCATTTCTAGGGAACTTTAAGGGGCCACATTTTTAGTGGAAATTTTAGGGGGTCTTTCTGATTTCAAATTCCATTAGGATGAGAGTGGAGCTTGACACCAGTGGTTAGGCCATGTGGCCACCTGGATTCCAGTAATGGTGGCAGGGGCTAGGGCCTAGGATGTTGCCAGCCTGTAGAATGTGCCATAGATAAGACTGCATCGTTTTCCTAACACTTATGGCTGCTGTGGGAAGAGGTTTCTCATTTAAATAAATCTTGCTTTCCTCACTGCCTGTCCACATGAAATTCCTTGTGAGACAAGCACCCCAGACACCTTCTTTCATTACAATTTTCCCCCATTTCTTTGGTGTGGCGAAATCATGAAAGAGTTGAGTCTCTGGTTTCAGTGTCATGGCTTGTCACTAGATCGATGACAATGCTTAAGTTCTCTGATTCCTCCTGGTGGTCCTCAAACCTTCTAGCACCTGTGTCCTTCAGTTCTGCCTCAGTCTAATGGTAGAACAGAGACCTGGGACTTCCCTGCTCTCTTAAAAACCTACTGTAAATTTTCACAGATGCACCTGATGAAGTTGTGAGGAGCAAAAATTAATAATGGGGTTTCTAAGAGTTGAGTGTCTACTTCTCACTGTTTCTACACACACACACACACACACACACACACACACTCCTCTCCTGGACAAAAGATTTCCCAGGTACAAAATTAGGTGATGTTATCAGATTCAGTGGCCTTCTTTACACCAAGCAAGCAGTATTTTGGTGGTGTGCATTTGTTGAAGGGGAAGACTGGAACCACCTATGAAATAATTAGGATAAGGATAGGATTTTGAAGTGTAAAATACTGGGCTGTTTTCCAAGGCCTGCTTCTAAGGCTACTGCATTCCTTCTGCAGAGCACATGTTTTGCTTCCCATGGTTGCTTTCACACACATAGGCTAATTTCTATCTTCCTATCTAAAAATATTGAAGAACATGAAAACCTTGGATAGAAGAATACCCTTAGAAACAAAAGCTGAAGGAATTTTCTGATTACATGGGAAAAATTAAACACATTAAGGAAATGTCACTGGAGAAGAAGCTAAGGGTCCTTGTATTTGTGCAAGAAATAATTCAGGTGTGAGACAGAGAGCAGTGAAAGGCAATGTAGCAAAGTTTATTAGGGTTGGGACATACATAAGAATGGATGGGCACTTCTCCAGACAGAACCTGAGAGAGAGTGCTTAGTTCACATTTAGGTGAGGGTTTTTAAGGGGCTGGGTCATGCCTTTCCACTTTTTTTCTCCCCATCTCCTCCTCCAGAACAAAGGACGTCTTAGGTGTAAATAGGACAAATTTCTTTGTGAGTTTCCAACTGAACTTGTCAGACAGGGGAAGCCTGGCTAGCTTGGCCAAGGGGCTTCTCTCTAGGGTGCCCGCTTTAGAGGAAGGATGCTTATCAGGCCAGATAGAAGGGGTAGGACCCCCTGGAAGGTTATCAGGGTCTGAGGGCAGGACTTTGAAGTGCAGATACTGGATAGCACCTCGAATGTTATTGGGTGACTTTGAAATGAGAATGCTGGACTGCTGTAGATGTCAATTTCCTTAGGCCCTTGTCACACACATAGGTTCATTTCTGACTTCCCACCTAACAAAAAGACAGAAGAATCAAGTTATCCTATAATCTTAGGTTTCTAAAATAAAAGAGTTTTACTGTCAGATCAGAACAGTCAGAACCAAAGAGGAAGAAAAAACTTACAGGAGATGCCTAGAAATTTGACAAAGGAAATCATCAATTAAGGAAACTACTAAAATGGGAAACTGCATTAAAAATAGATTTCAAAATGAAACATTAAGACTTATATGTATATATACACATATATATAAAGTATATATATATGACTTATTACAGATACATATTATATATACACATACATGTATATATATGTAAATATCTGTAATTAAATAACTTTATTGGTTTAGAATGTTGACCAAATCCATAGTTCTGTCTTTGTACTTACATAACAATGCTCAATTTTGAGCAATTCATAGAAATAATTTCCTTCTAATCTCAGCCAAAGCAATCTCACACAAAATCATCTGCTACAAATCTGTAACATTCTTATATTCTCTTATATTCCTTAAGCTATATGTTCTGCTTTGTTCCTCTCTCTCCTTGCCAAACACCAGTTTTATTTCATGTTAGGACAAGTATCATTTGCATTCTTTGTGCAAGGTGTCCAATGTGTAACAAATCTTCCCAGCCAAATGAATCAGTTTACAGGTTTCTATTGGAATTCCACTCCTGGGCAAGGTTCACCAGTTCCAACAGAGTAGGGGCCAGGGAAGTCATGCATCAGAGGTTGGGAGGGCTCCTTTTATAGATACAGGGCATGGGGGTTAAAGGTAGAGGTGTGTCTGATCCTCATTGGTTGACTTTTAGGTGCACACAAGACCTTGGCAAGGAATTTTCATTCCTGGAATTGTGGGTCTTCTCTCTTGCAGATCCTGAAGCTACCACTTTGTAATTTGAAACACATCTTGGGTGCCAAGACACATTCTCATTCTCATTTTTCTCTTCCCTATTTTTGGTTTCTTAATTTGCATTTTGAAATAATCCTAAAAAGCCTCTAAAATAAGAGCAAAGTATTTTAATAAAAGAACATATAGAATTTCAATTTATTTTAAAGTAGTCTAAAATTATTTGTCTTATATCAATGATTCATGTAACCAAAAAAGTTCATTGTCTTTTATAATTGTTTTTCAGTTACAGAGCTCATTTTTATTTGTTTTTCTTAGAAATAATAATTACTCCATTTCTTCTGTTGTACAGTTTAAGGAAAGAGAAAGATAGCTATTCATAAAGGAGAAAACTAACCCTTTTTTATGTTTTTTTTTACTTTTATTTAATGAATATAAATTTCCAAGGTACAGCTTATGGATTACAATGGCTTCCCCTCCATAACATCCCTCCCACCTGCAACCCTCCCCTTTCCCACTCCCTCTCCCCTTCCATTCACATCAACATTCATTTTCGATTCTCTTTACATACAGAAGATCAGTTTAGCATACATTAAGTAAAGACTTCAACAGTTTGCTCCCACACAGAAACACAAAGTGAAAAATACTGTTTGAATACTACTTATAGCATTAAATCACACTACTAAACAGCAGTAAAAAAAAAAAAACAATGAAATCTGGTCATTTGAAACAAAATGGAGGAATCTGGAAAACATCATGCTGAGTGAAATAAGCCAGTCCCAAAGGGACAAATATCATATGTTCTCCCTGATAGGTGACAACTAACTGAGCACTGAAAAGGAAACCTGTTAAAGAAAAATGAACACTATAAGAAATGGTGACTTGATCAGCCCTCACACTGACTGTTGATGAACAACTTGATATGTTATCCCTCTTAGTATTTTTTTATTTGTTCTACTTAATACTTTTGGTGGAATACTGTAATCAATACACAATTCTTCTTAAGTGCTGAAACTTAACTGAAAAGTGATCACTGTTAAATAGAAGAGTGGGAATAAGAGAGGGAAGATATGTGTAATTTGGGACATGCGCAAGCTGACTTACCTCAAATGGTAGAGTTAGAAACATACCAGAGCATTCCAATTCAATCCCATCGAGGTGGCATGTACCAATGCCATCTCACTAGTCCCAGTGATCAATTTCTGTTCACAATTGATCATAATGATGGGACTAAGAACCAAAGAGATCACATAAACAAGACTAGTGTCTGCAAATACTAGCTGATAGAATAAAAAAGGGAGAGAACGATCCAACATGGGAAGTGAGATACACAGCAGACCCATAGAATGGCAGATGTCCTAACAGCACTCTGGCCTCATAATCAGCCCTTAAGGCATGCAGATCTGGCAAAAAGCCCATGAGAGTATTTCAGGCATGGAAAGCCAAGACACTCTGGGTGAAAAAAAAAAAAAACTAAATGAAAGATCTCCACGAGTGAGATCCCAGTGGAAAGAATGGGTCATCAAAGAAAGAGGTACCTTTCTCTGAAGGAGGAGAGAACTTCCACTTTGACCATGCCTTGTCTAAATATGATCAGAGTCGGTGAACTCAGGGGGCTTCCATAGCCTTGGCAGCTCATGACAAGAGCCTAGGGTGATTACTGATGCCATAAACAAGAGTGTCAATTTGTTAAGTCAACAACAGGAGTCACTGTGCACTTACTCCTCATGTAGGATCTCTGTCCTTAGTGTGCTGTACATTGAGATTTAATGCTATAACGAGTACTCAAACAGTATTTTTCACTTTACGTTGCTGTGTGGGAGCAAACTGTTGAAATCTTTACTTAATGTATGCTAAACTGATCTTCTGTATATAAAGAGAATCGAAAATGAATCTTGATTTGAATGGAAGGGGAGAGGGAGTGGGAAAGCGAGGATTGTGGGTGGGAGGGACATTATGGAGGGGAAGCCATTGTAATCCATAAGCTGTACTTTGGAAATTTATATTCATTAAATACAAGTTAAAAAAAGATTTGCTGCAGAATAAAGTCAACTATTAAGCTTAAAGCTCCCTTTCACTGGTTCATTCCCCAAATATCTGCAATGGTCAAGATTGTGCCAATATTTAATGTGGGGTCAAGAACTCTATATAGGTTTCCCAAATGGGTGGCAGAAACCCAGTAGGTTGAACCATCACCATTGCTTTCCAGGGTGTGCATTAACAGAAAACTGGAGTATGGTTCTGGATGAAGATATCAGACTCATGCACTGTAATGTAGGATTCAGACATCTAACTACTAAACCTGCCTGCTCCTCTTATCCATATTTTTAAAATACATATAATATATGAAGAGTAATTTTATTTACTCTTAGTTGTGGATTTAAGATTTTTTTAAAAGAATTATTTATTTGAAAGTCAGAGTTACACAGAGAAAGGAAGAAAGAGAGAGTGAGAGAGAGCACACAAGATCTCCTATCCACTGTTTCATGCCTCAAATGGCCACAGTGCTCTGGCTGTAACCAGGAGTCAGGAGTTTCTTTCAGATTCCTCACATGGGTACAGGGGCCCAAGAACATGGGCCATCCTCCACTGTATTTCCAGGCATATTAGCAGGGAAAAGGATTGGAACTGGAGAAGCTAGGTCTTGAACGAGCACCCATAAGAGATGCTAGTGTCAGAGTCAGTTTCTTTACCCACTATGCCACAATGCTGACCCCCTGGCTATAGATTTAAAAGGCATGTAACAATAAAAAATAATATTACATGACAATTTTTGGAATGACTGTTGAGATGGCATTAAATTAGAAATATTCTGTTTCCCATTTAGTAGATAGACTGGATAAGAGAAAAGGAAATGAGACAGGCACTATAGCATAGGGAGTTAATCCTCCTCCTGTGGTACTAGCATCTCATATGGCACTGTTTGGTGTCCTGGCTGCTCCACTTCTGATCCAGTTCCCTGAAAGGGACACTAACCCACTGTTGGTGGGAAGGCAAACTGGTTAAGCCACTATGGAAGTCAGTCTGGAGATTCCTCAGAAACCTGAAGATAACCCTACCATTCAACCCAGCCATCCCACTCCTTGGAATTTACCCAAAGGAAATTAAATTGGCAAACAAAAAAGCAGTCTGCACATTAATATTTATTGCAGCTCAATTCACAATAGCTAAGACCTGGAACCAACCCAAATGCCCATCCACAGTAGACTGGATAAAGAAATTATGGGATTTGTACTCTTTAGAATACTATACCGCAGTCAAAAACAACGAAATCCAGTCATTTGCAACAAGATGGAGGAATTTGGAAAACATCATGCTGAGTGAATTAAGCCAGTCCCAAAGGGACAAACATCATATGTTCTCCCTGATCGGCGACAACTAACTGAGCACCAAAGGGGAAACTTGTTGAAGTGAAATGAACACTATGAGAAACAGTGACTTGATCAGCTCTTGTCCTGACGGTTGATGTACAATGTAATACTTTATCCATTTTAGTATTTTTTTCTGTTCTAGTACCATTGGTTGAACTCTGTAATTAACACACAATTATTCTTAGGTGTTTAAATTTTAACTGAAAAGTGATCCCTGTTAGGAATTTGGAAAACATTATGTTGAGTGAAATAAGCCAATCCCAAAGGGACAAATACCACTTGTTCTCCTTGATAGGTGACAACTAACTGAGCACCAAAAAGGAAACCTGTTAAAGTGAAATGAACACTATGAGAAACGGTGACTTGATCAGCCCTCACCCTGACTGTTGATGAGCAGCTTAATATGTTATTCCTCTTAGTATTTTTTTGTTTGTTCCACTTAATACTTTTGGTTGAATACTGTAATCAATAGACAATTCTTCTTAAGAGCTGAAACTTAACTGAAAAGTGATCACTGTTAAATAGAAGAGTGGGAATAAGAGAGGGAAGAGATGTGCAATTTGGGACACGCGCAAGCTGACTTACCTCAAACGGTAGAGTTAGAAACATACCAGGGCATTCCAATTCAATCCCATCAAGGTGGCATGTACCAATGCCATCTCATTAGTCCCAGTGATCAATTTCTGTTCACAATTGATCATAATGATAGGACTAAGAACCAAAGGGATCACATAAACAAGACTAGTGTCTGCAAATACTAGCTGATAGAATAAAAAAGGGAGAGAACGATCCAACATGGGAAGTGAGATACACAGCAGACCCATAGAATGGCAAATGTCCTAACAGCACTCTGGCCTCATAATCAGCCCTTAAGGCATGCGGATCTGGCTGAAAAGCCCATGAGAGTATTTCAGGCATGGAAAGCCAAGACACTCTGGGTGAAAAAAAAAAAAAAAAAAACTAAATGAAAGATCTCCACGAGTGAGATCCCAGTGGAAAGAATGGGTCATCAAAGAAAGAGGTACCTTTCTCTGAAGGAGGAGAGAACTTCCACTTTGACCATGCCTTGTCTAAATATGATCAGAGTCGGTGAACTCAGGGGGCTTCCATAGCCTTGGCAGCTCATGACAAGAGCCTAGGGTGATTACTGATGCCATAAACAAGAGTGTCAATTTGTTAAGTCAACAACAGGAGTCACTGTGCACTTACTCCTCATGTAGGATCTCTGTCCTTAGTGTGCTGTACATTGAGATTTAATGCTATAACGAGTACTCAAACAGTATTTTTCACTTTACGTTGCTGTGTGGGAGCAAACTGTTGAAATCTTTACTTAATGTATGCTAAACTGATCTTCTGTATATAAAGAGAATCGAAAATGAATCTTGATTTGAATGGAAGGGGAGAGGGAGTGGGAAAGGGGAGGATTGTGGGTGGGAGGGACATTATGGAGGGGAAGCCATTGTAATCCATATTCTGTCCTTTGGAAATTTATATTCATTAAATGAAAGTTAAAAAAAAAAGCAGTGGAAGATGACTCAGGTGCATGGGCCCCTGCACTCACAGGGGAGACCCAAAGGAGATTCTCGCTCCTGGCTTGGGATTGGCGCATTGTGGCCAATTGGGGAATGGACCAGATGATGGAAGTGCTCTCTCGGTGTCTCTTCTCTTTGTCTAAAACTCTGCCTCTCAAATAAATAAATAATAATAGTAACAGATACAAAGAAAATAATAACTGATTTTTGGAAATCCCAGAGAAGAGAGAAGGAAGTCCTCACCACAAAAGATCAGGCTAAGACCATCATATTGCAGCAATTCAGGAATCTCAGCTTGTCTGGAATGGCTTCTTATTTATGACAGTGAACACAATGGAGATAGAGGTGAAAGACCTGTACCTGCTGAACCCCAGGTTTTGTATTTAGACTGTTCAGTCTGAAGAGTGCTGGTCACTGTTTCATCATCCTCTCCACCTTAACACAAACAGACATAAATCCCATTTATTATTTGCTACATAAGCAACACCTTATACTTTAGCTCTTTGCCTCTTCCAATGTTCAGTCATTTTGTGGAGGAACTTAAGGTTCCTATCAGAGAATAGTTAACTCATGGTCATAGTTGTTATGTCAGAATTAATTCATGTTTAGCTGTCTCATAATGAGTTAGGAGATGCATTTGAAACTGATAAGGAAATAGTTCTGTATTCTTAAGTTCAAAAATTTATAATCATGTATAATTTCCCACTTTACTCAGACATCTACAGGTTATTTCACAGCATAGCTGTGACACTCCCATATATTGAAATGACTGACTGTTCAGATTGTGTACATATCCCAGTGATTGTGTGGGAAAGACATGTGGAAGGCCAGCACAGGAAAATACTTGAGGGTAATCCCAACCATGGTTTAAATTTTCTATCCATAGAGCCACCCACTTGGTACAGTTATGACCTTCTCTCCTAGACATTGGTACAGATGGCCTTGGGTGAGCAAGGATGTCCATCTTTTAGGAGTTAGTCACATTCAAGGATATGGTTATGGATGTCACCAAGGAAGTTCAGGCCCTGCTTGAGACATCTGAGGGGAAGCTGTACAGGACATGATTCTGAAGAACATCTGTTTTATGAGCAGTAAGACATATGGATTCTAATTCAAGGAAGAGTTTTTAGGAAAAAAATGTAGCATTCATTTATCTAACATTTTAACCCTCAGGTATTCACCCAAGGGAAGTAAAAATACATATTATAGAACATTTTCCCAAATCTGCCAGTAGGCAAGGAGACAAGACTAGAGAGTCCTGGATTATATAAAGCAAAAGGTCATAAATGAGATTAAAATAAAATCAGAGAGATGTTTTTCAGATATAGGATAGGATTGAAAATTGGGAGACAGATTCAGTTTAAAGTGAACCATGGTTCTTCTGAGGTAAAGCAGGACTGAGGCTTTTAAAATAAAGAAAGGGGGGGATGTCCAGATTTGCATTCTTTGAATACATATAGGATAGGATGAATGCACTGGTTTGAATTGATGCAGGAACTAGCATGTGATTCAATAGTTCAAGCTGCTCTTCTGACATTGACATCTCATACAAGAGTGCAGGTTTGAGTCCTGGCAACTCCTCTTCCAATCTAGATTCTTGCTAATCTGTGGAGAAGGCAGTGGATAATGGCCCAACCATTTCTGTCAACCATATGGAAGACCTGGATGAAACTCCTGGCTCCTGTCTTTCATCTAATTCAGCCCTGATTGTGGAGGGCATTGTGTAGTAAGCCAATAGATGAGTGATTTCTGCTGCTTGTCTTTCTCAGTCTCTCTGACTTTCAAATAAAAACTAAATTAAAAATTAAGGAGTGGCCATTTGACATAGTGGTTGGACCACTGCTTGGGATGCCTGCATCCCATGTCAGAGAGCCTGGGAAAAGTCCCAGCTCTGCTTCTGATTCCAGCTTCATGTTGGTGTGCATTCTGAGAGACAGTGATGAGGGTTAAAGGAGTTGAGTCCATGCCACCTTTGTAGAGACCCAAATTTTGTTTCAGGTTGCTGGTTTGAACTTGGTACTTCCCCAGCTGTGGTATAAAGTTGGGGGTGAACCAACAGATTTGAGATACACCCCATGTCTACTTTTCAAGTACAAAAATAAAATAATTATTTTTAAAGAGCAACAGGGTTTTCAAAACCTTTAAAATAGAAAGATCAAGCTGTTTCCAAAGTATCACAAATATATTCACAAAAAGAAATGCATAGTGAATATTATTCTATTTTTGTGCAGTCTCCACACAGGCATGTAGATGCTTAGAAGGGTGTCACTCCCCCTCTTCGCGGAGGAATGACACAGGACCCTGCACTGCTCTTTTGTCTGCTCGGCCCTTCCCGGGTTTCGGCACCATTATGTCGCTCCCCGTCTTCGTGGAGGAACGACACAGGACCCCACCTAGGCTTCATATCCGAGTGACGGCACCATTATGTCGCTCCCCCTCTTCATGGAGGAATGACACTAAACCCTGCCTAGGCTTCCTATCTGAGTCATGGCACCATTATGTCACTCCCCCTCTTCGTGGAGGAACGACACAGGACCCTGCGCTGTTCTTTCATCTGCTCGGCCCTCCCCGGGTTTGCTGCTGGTTCTTCCCGTGTTGGCTACCGACCCTTCCACCTCCGTCGAAGGGCGGTTCCCCCTGCCACTTTCCCCACTTCCGTGGGGGAGCGGCACACTGCCGGCCCGCTCTCTCGGGGGCTGCACAGGTGTTCCTCTTAGATGTTCCCGGTGCACACGTTGTCTCTCTCCTCCTTTATAGTCCTCTTCCACCAATCCCAACTCTGCTACCCACACGCCGAGTATGCTGCTCTCCTCAAATCAGGAGCAGGTCCTGCTGTTTATTGGTTGAACTGGAGGCAGCTGTGTAGAAGCTGTTTCCTCCTCTCCCAGCGCCATATTGTGGGAGAGCAGATGCATAGAATAAGTCTTAATTTGAGTAACAGTCTAGTCTGAGTTGCTCCCCACAGAAGGGGACAAGTTTTACAACTTCGGCCTAATAGGAATTGGGCAAGGTTTAGCCTGCATAATATTTGATGCTGTCCCTGCTTTACTAACATGATATGGATATTGTCATCTTAAAATTTGGTCATTTTAAGAGTAGTTAATTTTGAAATTATCTCAAACTTACAGAAATACCATGAGTCCTATTCACTGAGAATGCCCAGTTATTATCCTTAAGTACTTTTGCCCCTGACCCACCTCAAGCTGGGTCCCTCCAGTGCTCCTTTATGAGAAAATGTGGGCCCTGTATTCTCATCGGAAGCACCCTGGTCCGATGCTGGACTCTGCTCGGTCTCCCATCTGCGCTATGATGGATGCTATCAACTTGGTATTTAGTGAATTTCTGCTAGATTGATTCACACACAACCTTTTAAGGATTTATTTAGGTGTGTTCTCATGGGAAGGGAAGGAGTGTTGGGGATCCGGAGTCTCAAGGTTGAGACATTTTTGGCCACTACACCCGACCCATGCCCACCCTTCCTCCCTTTGTCCAGCCCAGCTCTGCAGCGCTGCCTCTTCCTACAGTCTCCCTCCTCAGCTCTCCCCGTGTGTTGAGTGGTCGCTGGGCACCAGGGCTGCTGCAAGGAGCATGCCGGAGTCTGGTCATGTTGGGTGGGCGGCACTGGTAGCATTCTGAAGTTTACATTAAACTTCTCCCAGTGAAACCCAAGACTTCTGGTCAGGATGCTAAAGTTGTGGCTGAACTGCAGGCACAGCAAGGCCGAGAGGGCAAGGACAGCTCTCATCTGATGAATGGTCCTATATCTCAAACCACTTCTCAAAGAAGTTCCATCCCAGCTTTGAGTCAGGTGCCAACAACTAAGGTTTCAGAGCTAAACCCTAATGTGAAAGTGTGGGGGACTCATGTTACATTTGGAAGCAAGTAGTGCAGCTGTCAGTTTGAGTGCTGCATGGGAGGAGACAGCTGGCCGTGGGGCAGACTGCAGCCCACAGGGACTAGATGTCAATGGTGATGGTGACAAAAGTCATGAGAATGCAGCATTACCAGACTTAGATGAGTCAAAACAGACATGAATGCTTTGGATCTGGATCATGCAGAATACGGATCTCTACCTGAAAATAGTAAAACAGGGCGAAATGAATCTCAACCAGAAAGCCAGGAAGACTCTCAAGAAGTACTTAAAAAAATTGGAATTTTGTTTATCCAGGGAGACTCTCGCTAGTGCCATGTATCGTACATCACAGATGGATGATGATCAGTATGCTCTAATTACAATGGTAGCTAACCTTGACCATATCAAGAAACTCAGTACTAGTGTGGATTTGATTGTTGAAGTGCTGAGATCTTTACTTTTAGTCCAGGTGGATGAGAAGAGAGAACAAGTAAGCCCAAATCAATCGTTGCATAGTAATATTGGGAGAAATATGTGAATCTATGCCTGTGGAAGAAGTAGAAGCACTATTTAAAGGAAATAATTTACTGAAATTTATAAACTGTGAATTTGCCTATAATGATAATTTATTTATTACATTTGAAACAGAATCTGATGCACAACAGGTTTACAAATACCTGTGAAAAGTCAAAACTTTTCAAGGGAAACCAATTAAGGTGCAGCTAAAAGCAAAGGCAATAGCTATAAACCCACTTTTGCCAAAGAATGGATTTAGATCTCACGACATGAACCTTTATACACAGCCAGGTTACACATCATTTATTTATACAGTCCCCGACAACAGTTGCCTCTGCACAACCCGACTGCCCCCCATTGTCAACAATGCATAGCTATTCCGATCCACCCCTGGTAACTCTATTTCCAAATACTGGATTTATACATGGGTTTTTACGTCTCCAACCTTCAAGCCTGCAGCCTCTCCTCTGACTTCACTCAGACAGTATCCTCCCAGAAGCAGGAAAAAATCCTTTGGCTATAGGAAGAAAAGGGAGGAGAAGTTTACAAGCAGACAAACTCAGTCTCCAACATGACCAAAGCCTCCATCACCAAACTTTGAACTGGGGTTGTCCAACTTCCCCCCATTACCTGGAGCTGCAGGCAATTTGAAGCCAGAGGACTTGTTTGAAAACAGGTTATCTAGCTTGATAAAAGGGTTATCAAAGGAAAGGAGCCTCAATGCAGATGCAAGTAGGAATGCTATTCCTGTAGTGGTCCCCAGAGAGCCCTCACTGCTGGCTTCTTGTGCTGTATCAGCAACATATGAACAATCCCTCTCCCCAGCCCATTTACCTGAGGATCCCAAGGTGGTAGAAAAGCAGAGGGAAACCACAGTGTGGACAGACTGCCTTCTGTCCTTACTACAACTGTGTGTAAATTGGTGCAGGTGAGTGGAGCTGCCACAGAATTGCGAAATCCCAGCTACATGGAGATTTGTCAGAGAACGAGTAAAGAGCTGCCTTCTTCCCCACTGCAACCCCCAAAAGGACAAAAGTCAAATGTTGACAGCTGTAGGAAGGAGGAGAAGAAGCTCACTGCACCTGTGGAGAAATAGAGGAAGCCTCTGCCCTCAAGTCCACTCCCGGAGTCCCCAAAGACCAGAGGGGGCAGCCTGGGCCCCAGCCCTCACCCCCAGCTGTTGGAAAGTGTCTTCACAGAGGACAGAACACTCCCCCCAAGTCTCCTCAGTGAAAATCCTATGTCTGGGAGCGGTTGCATAGAGCTGCATTAGCCACAAATGAAACACTCTTCCCACTCAGTATGAGAATGAGTCGCTGGTTAGGCGCTTGCAGTGTCTGTGAGCCCCACGGAATGCCTGCAAGTTATTTTTTTCTTCTGAGAGTCAGATTCTCCCCCTCTTGAAAAAAAAAAGCTGTTTTTCAGGATTTAATTAGCATAAACCTTATTTTTGGTTGATGGTTAACTGGAGGTGATGTGTAAGTCTGATTTTTTTTCAGGATAGAAAATGCATTTATCCCAATAGATTTGTGTTTTTTATTAAGCCTCTGTGTGGTTCTGAATGCAAGCTATATATAGTAAATTTTTCTAAATTAAGGGAACTATGCTACTTTAATTTTTTTAAATCATATTGGTCTAGAAGTGTGTATCTCAGATGCCCCAGCAGATAGATGAGGGATGGCAAGGGTGGCCTTGGCCTCAAGGTGGAAAGGGGTTGGCAGTGTCAGGTTGCTGACACACTGGCATGGGAGCTGTGCTTTCATCTAAACTGTTAACAAGTGAGTCTAGCATTTAAAAATACATATAAATGTACATATAGGCCTTTTTGGATCCAGTGGGCAGAAAGAACCTGCAGAGTGCACCCTAGAAAAACCTGAAAGCTTTGAGTTTTGACATCCTGCCAGCAAGTAGCCAGCTTCTCCCCTCAATTGCAAGTGGCTACCACCTAAAATCAATTCAAAACATGTGAATAGAACCTAAATGAAAATATACTTTGTTGGCCACTGACACATTGCCAGGATGTTGTATCATGGAGTGGTTTTGATCCCTGTGAGCTGGCTGCTCTGGCTCTTGGCCTAGTGCACCTGTTCCATGCACATTTCTGTTCATGTTCCACTGGCCCTGGGTACTCTCTCAGAAGAGTCCTCATCTTAACTCCATGAGGATGTCTTCCTGAACCTCTGCATCAGCACATGGATTTAAAAGGTATGCAATGGTGAGAGAATGGTGTTTGTGGTTTTATTCCCCCTCTTTGGCTGGTAGAGGGGGAATAAAACAAAAATTGATGCTATTTTTACCTCCAAGATGAGGGTCTCATTGATTCACGTCTAGAAGTGTTGTACTTCTGAATAAGGATGCACTAAAGTTACCAAGTTTATAATAAATTTAAATATAAATTATTTTGTTTTAAAATGCCTAAAATTTTTCTTTCTTTATTTATTTACTTGACAGATAGAGTTATATAAGTGAGAGAGAGAGACAGAGAGACACATCTTCCTTCCATTGGTTCACCCCCCCCAAATGGCTGCCACAGCCAGAGCTATGCCAATCTGAAGCCAGGAGCCAGGTGCCTCCTCCTGGTCTCCCATGTGAGTGCAGGGGCCCAAGCACCTGGGCCATCATCCACTGCCTTCCAGGGCCACAGCAGAGCACTGGACTGGAAAAGGAATAACTGGGACTAGAACCCGGTGCCCATATGGGATGTCAGCACCGCAGGTGGAGGATTAACCCAGTGAGGCATGGTGCTGGCCCCCAACATTTTTAAGTATCCTAAGCAGCAGACATTAAAATATTTCCTGCTACATGTAACCATACAGTTTATTCCATGAAATGTTATTTAACAAGACTGAGGTTTTTTTTAAAAAATATTTCCATCCAATATTTAAAGACTTGAATTGCATTTAAACTTGAAAATGACTTTGCCTTAACTTTTGTATAAGACAGCTTAGAGTTCATGGGGACTCACCCCGGGTTGGCATGAGTGGATCAGAATTACTCAGTTACTGTGTGGATATTTTGTCACTAGTTTGACTGAGTAAGCATACCATAGTACAAGAACTAGCAGTAGTTTTTGTAATATACCTTAAGGATCTTAAACAGTTGATCTTTTTTCCGATTGTTGAAAAATCCTGTAAATGCAAATAGTTGATACTGTATTAAGTATGTGCACTTTGGGAATGTGCTTTGCTTGTACAGTTGTAAATAATCATAACATATTAAAAAATGTTCCTGAGCCTAGGGAGATTACTGATGCCATAAATAAGAGTGTCAAATTGTTAAGTCAACAACAGGAGTCACTGTGTACTTACTTCTCATGTGGGATCTGTTCTTAATGTGTTGTCCAATGTGAAGTAATGCTATAACTAGTACTGAGACAATATTTTACACTTTGTGTTTCTGTGTGGGTGCAAACTGATGAAATCTTTACTTAATATATACTAAATCAATCTTCTGTATATAAAGATAATTGAAAATTAATCTTGATGTGAATGGAATGGGAGAGGGAGTGGGAGATGGGAGGGGTGTGAGTCCATAAACTACTTTGGAAATTTATATTTACTAAATAAAAAAATTTTCCCTACAGAGAAAATCTGATAAAATTATTGATATATTATAAATGTTGATGTTGAGCTGGATGTAGATATACTGAATGCTGTGGTTTGAATATTATTTTAATTTGTTGAGTTTTTTTTCCATTCTCATAATGGTGTGTTGAACTAATTTTGCCTCTTTGCTGCAAAAGGGAAATGGAAAGTTTTATTAAAAGCCATGAGATGTTTTTATACTCTCTTTCAAAATATGGAAATGCATATTAGTCATATTTAATGTGAAAGTACAATATAGTAAGCAGAAACTGGTAGGATCTTTAAGTCTAAATGGAAAATGATCTACTAATTCGAATCATATATTACTAAGTGTCATTATCCTACCAGAGGAAAATCTGCCTGGTGTCTCTCACTGTTTCCTTCAGAGAAGTAGTCATTATTCAAAGATGGAGAAATACACATATTGCTAATAAGTTTCAAATGCCTGATAAAGGAATGGGAGAATTAATTTCTTGGTAGCTGTCAGATCGCTGGACCAAAAACTCAGAAATAATTGACCTCTTAAAACCAAACCAAGAGATGCTGTAAACACTCAAAGGGCAAGCTCTGAGATCTGGGGCCCTTTGTGTCACTTCTTAGGAGGAGGTGCCAGGGTGTGCTCAGCTATCCCCGTCCCCATGCACCAGTGGGTCTGTAACAGTAAGTCCTTTCCCCAGTGCGTGAGCTTTGCAGCATGATGTGGGTGTGATTAGAGCCAACTATGGTTGGTTGTTTGCAAGTTAAAAGGCTAGAGCTCAAGAGCAGCATGCAGGGGAGCAGTGGGCATGTGGAGTGGCATCATCACAGAGAAGGGGCTGCTCTGGTGGGTTCTTCTGCCAGCGGACGAGGTCAGTACACTGTAATTACCACTTAGCCAGTGACCATCTGTTGTATCCAGAGCCTAAACCTTGCTCAGATGTGATTTTTATAGTAAAGGTGATATGCCAAATAACTTTTTTAAAAAAAGATTTATTTATTCAAAATCAGAGTAACATAGAGAGAGGAGAGGCAGAGAGAAAGAGGTCTTCCATCTGATGGTTCACTCCTCAATTGTCCATAACGTCCAGAGCTATGCCATTTGGAAGCCAAGAGCCAGGAGCTTCTTCTATGTCTCTCTTGTGGGTGCAGGGGCCCAAGAATTTGGGCCATCTTCTACTGCTTTCCCAGGCCATAGCAGAGAGTTGAATCAAAAGTAGAGCAGCCAGGTCTTGAAGCAGCACCCATAAGTGATGCTGGCATTTCAGGCCAGGGCGTTAACCCACTGCACCACAGCACCAGCCCTGCCAAATAACTATTTAATGTCCAATGAAAAGCCTGTCTGATATTGCTTTTGAGATGTTCCACTCATAAAAAATGGGAGTTTTCACAATAGGAAGCTGTGATGGCACATAGAGACTGTTGCTATTTCACATACAGCTAATGATATGTGGCTTTTGTACATTTTTTACAATTCAACTCATTCTTTTCCCCACCCCCAGCAGTACCTCAAGTTATAGAATCAGAGTTACAACAATCACAAATGATATTTTAACTTGTAAAATTGTGTGATGTTACTTACCGTTTGAAAATATAGAAATAAGGACCTGGCCCCATTTCACCAGACATGAATTTCAAATAGAGTAGTTGTTCTCTTGAGAATTGGTGTCATGATGTTTCTGAAAAGTCCTTCCTGTCATCACATCACTGGTCACCACTAGTCAGTGGTGTGAATGTTTCATGTTGCTGTATTGGTCAGGATGCCTGCAGTTTACATTTAAAAACTGGTTCAGTGTATTCCAACAGGTGACGAATGTTGCATACCTGTCATTGTGTTGCCTTCAGTGAGTTGTGGGTTTTGGGGGCTTCATAGCCTGTTACACAGAAAGTAGCAGACAATCAAAGATTTAAGGAGCAGTAACAGTTGCCAGTTCACAAAATGGGAGTGTAATATGGAAGCTTTCTTGAGGGTTTTTGTTTTTGTTCTACTTCTTTTCGTTAAGACTGGAATCAAGCTTACATGTAAACTATTGGCAATTTAAGTTTCCTTTTGTGTCATTCAGTGTAAAACTGCCTAATTTGGAAAAAAAAAAGTAGGTTGCAAAAAGTAGATTTAGGCACTGCTTATAAAAGCATTTATTTATTTTCAAGGCATAATGACAATATGAGAGGAATCTATACCTACATCTATATCTACATCTATTTCTCTATATTTCTATATCTCTGTATCACTATCACTATCACTATCACTATCACTATCTCTAACTATCTACTGGTTCATTTCCAAAAGGAATGCAACAGTAATTTCTTTGTCAAGCTGAAGCTAAGAGGGAGGGACTATATCCTCATCTTTCACATGGGTGGCAGGGGTCCAAGTACTTGGACCATATTCTGGGCCTTCCCAGGTGCATTCACACTATGCTTGATCAAAAGCAGAGAAGCTGGGACTAGAAGCAGCACTCTGATGTGGAATGCCGGGGTAGCAAGCAGTGGCAGAATTTGCTGCACCACAATGCTAGCCCTATATACAAATTGTTATTCCTTTTTGTAATGTGTGGACTCTTACTAAAAAAAATTCTAATATTATGCCAGTATCCCATTTTTTATATGTTTTTAATTTTTTATTTATTTAGTTATTTTTTTGACAGGCAGAGTGGACAGTGAGAGAGAGACAGAGAGAAAGGTCTTCCTTTGCCATTGGTTCACCCTGCAATGACCGCCGACGCTGGCCGGTGCACCGCACTGATCCGATGGCAGGAGCCAGGTGCTTCTCCTGGTCTCCCATGGGGTGCAGGGCCCAAGGACTTGGGCCATCCTCCACTGCACTCCCTGGCCACAGCAGAGAGCTGGCCTGGAAGAGGGGCAACCGGGACAGAATCTGGCACCCCGACCGGGACTAGAACCTGGTGGGCCAGTGCCGCAAGGCTGAGGATTAGCCTAGTGAGCCACGACACTGGCCCAGTGTCCCATTTCCTATTAAATTTTCACCCAGTACCTTTGATACTGGATTCCTTATTTTTAATCATCAACATTATGAAAGGTTGGTGTTTTAATTCCCAATATTGTTTCTCTATTCATATTTTGATCTAGCATCAAAGCAAAGGGCTCACTTTTCTTTCCCAGTTATTTTGTCATTATGACTCTATTATTATGAGTTCTTTGATTCTTATCTTGTTAAATGTGTTATAGTCTGAAATTACATGTTCTGATGCTCAAGTTATCCCAGATCCTAGTGGAATCTTCTTCAACACACCAAATTAAGACCCTAATACCTAAAGTTAGTGTAAATACCATTCTAAGAGAAAAGATTCACTAATTCTTATCTCCCTTCTCTGAATTATATTTCCCTTAAAGGTCCCATTTCTTTCATCAAGTCTTGTTAGTAGCTATCATTGAATATTTACAATTCAGCAGTTCTCTCCTAAGTTTTCTCTGGAGATGAACTTTAGTACAAATTTCATCAAGTCACACTCCTCTTCCAACTGTGTGGATGGCTTCCCACTGACCTTTGAACAGGGACCATAGGCCTTACTGTGGTCTTCAGAAAAACAATGCTATGGGTTGTACCCTATTAAGTCTTGTCTACCAGCTGTCTGATCACTATTCTCTTCTTAAATGTAGGACTCAGAAGGCTCTCAGTTGTATCACAGACTTTACAAATTTCCTCTCAACACATCAAAAATTGCTAAAAGTTCCAAACTTGAGGCTGAACCTTTTTTAAAAAGATTTTATTATTTTGTTTGAGAGGTAGAGTTATAAACAGAGAAGAAGAGACAAAGAGAAAGATCTTCTATCCACTGATTCGCTCCCCAAATAGCCAACAGGACTGAGCTGTGCTGATCTGCAGCCAGGAGTCAGAAGCCAGATGCCAGGAGCTTCACTCTTCTCTCCCACATGGGTGCAGGAACCCAAGCATTTAGTCCATCTTCTACTGCTTTTCCAGGCCAAAGCAGAGATGGATTGCAAGAGGGACAGCTGGGACTTGAACTGGCACCACAGGCAGAGGCTAGACCCTAAGCTCTTTTAAAATAAGATTTACTGTATTTTTTTGAAATATAGTAGATACAGAGAAGGTTGCAGGGAGAGATAGAGATCTTCCATCTGCTGGTTCATTCCCCCAAATAGATGCAGTAACAAGGAGATGGATCATAATGGAGCAGCTGGGACTCAAACCAGTGTTCACATGAGATGCTAGCATTACAGGCAATGGTTCAACATGTCAGTTACTTCATTTCTTCTTTCAAAGGAGGGCTCATCTCTAATGATTCAGAATGTTGTACCAAAGGATCTTTGAGGTGGTTATGCTAACTTATCTCTTTTAAACTTTAAATTCTTAGGGGCCAGTGCTGTGGCGCAGTAGGTTAATCTTCTGCCTGTGGTGCTGGCATCCCATATGGGCACTGCTTCTAGTCCTGGCTACTCCTCTTCCAATCCAGCTGTCTGCTATGGCCTGGGAAAGCAGTAGAAGATGGCTCAAGTCCTTGGGCCCATGCACCTGTGTGGGAAACCAGAGGAACCTCCTGGCTCCTGAATTTAGATCAGCACAGTTCCAGCCATTGTGGCCATTTGGGGAGTGAACCAAAGGACAGAGGACCTTTCTCTCTGTCTATCCCTC